>NC_090725.1:196621518-196626518 GCF_036898095.1 Palaemon carinicauda
CTTCACATTCTTTACATATCTATATCTCAATTTTTTCTTTCCGATAGCATTACCATACCTTTCGAGTAATTTGGCGAAAGACATAAGGCTCCTTGCAAAAGATGTCTCCATTCAAAGTTATGTCCCTCCCTGAAGACACTTTCCACATTGTGTTTGTTTGTATATATATATATATATATATATATATATATATATATATATATATATATATATATATATATATATATATATATATATATGTAAAATAGCTATAATAACAAAAATTATCTTGATAAGGATAATATTTTATATATATATATATATATATATATATATATATATATATATATATATATATTTATATATATAAATATGAATATATATATATATATATATATATATATATATATATATATATATGTATATATGAATATATATATATATATATATATATATATATATATATATATGTATATGTATATGAATATATATATATATATACATACATATATACATATATATATATATATATATATATATATATATATATATATATATATATATATATATATATATATATATATATTCATATACATATATATATATATATATATATATATATATATATATATATATATATATATATATATATATACATATATATGTGTATATATACCTATGCATATACAGTATATACATACATATATATATATATATATATATATATATATATATATATATATATATGTATATATATATATATATATATATATATATATATATATATATATATATATATATATATATATGTATATATATATATATATATATATAGTCGAACATCTACATACGATTGCCTTTACATATGATTGTTCCAGCATCCGATGTAAAATTCGATCGAATTTTGTCTCAACACCCAACGTCATGCTCCAACATCTGGGGTAGACTGTTCGCGGTCGTAAGTTCTTGTTTACGCAGGTAGTCGGCAGCACTTCGGAGGGACGCCAGTTGGTCAGTTTTTTGTTCTCGTGCACATCATTTGGTTGTACCCTGTTTGGTTTGTTGATAACAGTGCTTATTATCCTCCTTTTATCATGTTTCAGTTTTAATTTTATGTATAATCATGAGTTCTAAGAAGCTCAGTTTCGGTACAGGTATTAGTAGAAGTAAGAAAAGGAAGAAGGTAATACTTTCATTAGAATTGAAGCACGAAATTATAGAAAAACTTGTGCACGGTGTGCGTGTGAGCGATCTGGGTAAACCATAAGGTCGGAATATGTCTACGATCTCGACGATCATCAAGCAGAAGGCAGTCATTAAAGCAGTCAACCCAACGAAGGGGATCACCATTATTTCATAACGTCGCAGCCCTTCCCTGGAAGATATGGAACGCCTTTTGTTAATATGGATAAAGGACAAAGATTGTTGGCGATACGATTACTAAAACAATCATTTGCGAGAAGGCCAGCGCTATCTATCGCGACTTGAAGGCAACGGGCTCTGGGGGTGATGCGGGGGAGATTTATACCGATTCTACAACTGAGGAATTCAAGGCGTCTCGTGGTTGGTATGAAAAATTTAAGAGACAGACCGGGATTCAATCAGTTGTTCAGCCCAGAGAGGCTTCACGTTCGGACACCAAGGCTGCTAACAATTTTGTTAAGAAGTTCGACAGGATCATGGAGGATGAAGGATACGTAAAACAGCTAGCTTTCAATTGTGATGAAACTGATCTGTTTTAGAAAAAGATGCCTAGTTGAACAAATAGCACCGCCAAAGAGATGAAAATGCCTGACATAAGCCTATGAAGCATCGGATGACTCTTGCCGTATGTTCCAATGCCAGCGTGGACTGCAAAATAAAGCCGTTATTGGTTGTACATTCCAAAAACCTTAGGGCATTTAAGGCACATAGAGTCAATAAGGACATGCTGAATGATATTTGGCGTGCTAATTCTAAGGCTTGGGTTACAAGGCACTTCTTTGTTGAATGGGTAAACCAAGTTTTCGACCCTGCTGTCAAGAAATACCTTCAGAAGAGGAATTTGCCTTTAAAGTGCTTGCTTTGCGTGGATAATGCTCCCGCTCATCCCCCAGGACTCGAAGATGATATCATCAACCATTTCAAGTTTATCAGAGTGCTGTATCTTTCACTGAACACCACCCCTATCCATGGACCAGCAAGTCATCTCTAATTTTAAGGAGCTCTACACCAAGCACTTATTTAAGCAGTGCTTTAATGTCATGCAAAGCACCAACTTAACTTTGCGTGAACTTTGGAGGAGCCATTTCAATATCGTGCACTGCTTGAAAATCATAGATCAGGCTTGGGAGGGAATAACTCGACGGACACTGAATTCAGCTCTGAAGAAGCTTTGGCCTAATGCTGTTTCTCCCAAAATTTAGAAGCTTTGGCTCTGTACCTGAACCTTTGCTTGCCGTAGAGTAAGACGTAGAAGAGACTGTATCCCTTGTCAAGTCCATGGGTTTGGAGGTCAATGAATATGACATCACCGAACTCATCGAGGAGCATCATGAAGAGCTCACCAATGAGGAACTCAAGGAGCCGCATGCCATGCAGAATAATGAGTTCCAAGCGCAGTTGAGGGAGTCGGAGAAGATCAAGGAAGTAGAGCACATCTTAAGTTCGGCTGCAATGAATGAAATGTTAGCACATCATCAACACAGGGCTGACTTCATTGATAAGTATTACCCACAGAAACTTCATGTTTACCATGTAGTTTTGCAATTCGATGATGTCTGCTTAACCTATTTCAGAAAAATTCTGAAAACCCGTACCAAGCAACTTTCTCTCGATAGTTTCTTTAAAAAATTTACGTATCAGTCTAGTGATCGTGATGAAGAGAATGAAAGTGAAGCAAAGAAAACTAAGTTTGAAGTGAGTGAAAGTGATGAAAAATTAAAAATAAAAAAAGAAAAAAAAAAGAAAATGTAAAAAAATATATGATACAAAAATAGAAAAAAATAAATAAGCTAAGTTAGGTTAAAGTTCAAGTAGTGTAAGTTAGAGGAAGTTGCGGTACGTTATAGCAGTTACTATCTCTACCTCCTAGCCGACCGTCCGTCTCCCCCTGCGTAGCAAACCCTACACCTTCGTTGGACTGTCTCTAAGGTAAAGTGACAATAAAAAACCCTTTTCTACTTATTATTACTTTATAATTACTCTTTTTTACATCTTTATTATATAATGCAGTTGCCTTATTGCTATGTGTAATCATATGTAGTAATCTATTCAGGAGTTATCATAGGTTTTTGAGCAGTAGAAAGAATTATACACGTTACAGTGTATTCTTAGGGGAATATTTGCTCCAACATATGATCATTTTAACATACGATTTAGGTCCCGGAACGAATTAAGATTTTATGTAGAGGTTCCACTATATATACATATATATATATATATATATATATATATATATATATATATATATATATATATATATATATATATATATATATATATATATATATATATATATATATATATATATATATATATATATCATCACTTCCTCCTACACCTATTGCCACAAAGGGCCTCTATTAGATTTTGCAACTTTCCTCTATCTTGAGATTTTAATTCAAAACTTCTCCATTTATTATCTCTGACTTCCTGCTTCATAGTTCTCACACATGTAGGCCGGGTTCTTCCGACTCTTCTAGTATCTTGTGGAGCCCAGTTGAATGCTTGGTGAATTAATCTCTTGCGGAGTGCGAAGAGCATCCACAAATCATCTCTATCTACTCACCATGATCCCATTCACACATGGCACTCTAGTAATCTAATCTCTCTTATAGTTACATTTCTAAACCTGTCCTGCTATTTAACTCCCAATACTCTTCAAAGGGCTTTGCTCTCAAATCTACTAAATATGTTGGAGATTGTTTCATCGTCATACCATGGCTTATGTCCACACTGTAACCGAGATCTCACTAAAGTGATATTTAGCCTGATTTTTATTAGTAATTTCAGGCGATTTGATTTAAAAATTTTGCTTAACCTAGACATTTCCTTATTTGCTTATTTCAATGTCTCATTAGACACCAATTCTAAAGACCGTGTATTAGAGATCATAGTTCTTAAATACTTTAATGATTCTCATTAACCCTTTTCTTTCCAAATTCATTTCATCTTCCATTGACTATACAGTTCAGATTATCTCTGCCTGACTGGAACCCACCCTCCTTTGACATTTCATGCATTCTGGGATGTAAGCACTGCAAATCCCACGGTGTTCTGCTAATAAGGACAGCGTTATTAGCACACTCCAGGGCAGTTATCTTTCTTATTACCAATGCAGTTCAATCCTTCTCTTCCATCTCCAACATTTTTATGCATTACAAAATCCATGAGGAGGATAAACAAGATATGTGACGACACATTCCCTTGAAGTACTCCACTGGTCACTGGAAATTGATCTAATACGACTCAACTAACATTAACTTTGTACATGCCATGCTCATGAAGAGACTTAATCAAATTTACATATTTAAGAGGAATTTCATTTCAACGCTGGACTCTCCAGAAAGTTGGCTGGTGCACACTATCAAAGGCTTTTTCGTAGTACACAAAGGCCATTGTAAGTGTGTCCTTTTTATAGTGTCCCACATATCACTTGATTATCCCCGGTTTTCTCCTTGTAACTACATGTCACTACCAAGTGACTGATATATGTTCTTAATATCACTCCATTCTTCACTAATTGGCTGCACTTCATCCCTAAATCGATTCCTATATTCAATTGCAAATCTTTCTCTGTATTCATCTTTTGAAATCTTAGTTGTATCAAACCTAGGTATTCTATCAAAATTTTTGTTGGGTGATTTCAGTTTTAATTTCACTATGGCAATGAGGAGTTGGTGATCACTACAAATATGTGCATCTCTATAGCTTCTTACATTTCTCAGAGTCTTCCTTCTCTTTATTAATAGCTATGTGATCTATCTGATTTTTTAATTACGACATGCTGAAGTCCATGTATATTTTTGGATGTCCTTGTG
>NC_090725.1:196634018-196636518 GCF_036898095.1 Palaemon carinicauda
CCTGAGGGGCACTCGCTGTACACCCTTCACTGGCTTTTGACCCAAGCTTGAGTTGTAGCCCTCACGTGCGAGATCACTCCCTGCCCCCAGTCCACACTTCTTGCCGAGCTGGGACATGGTCGCCTTCAGTTCCACTGTAGGGAGTTCCTTGGTGAACCCTTCAATGCGCTGGTTCTCTCTGCAGTTGTCCTGCTGGTCGTTGGCACCATTAGGTTGAGGTAACGAGTTACTGAGCTGGGCTAATCGAGCGTCTATTTCCCGCTTCTTTAATTCATACGCTCTCGCTCTTTCTCTCGCATACTGCATCCTTTCTTGCTCCGTTCTTCTCCGGGCATTGGCTTCATCCGTGAGTTCCCGCACATACCTTCGCAATGCTTCTCCCTCATAGCCCTGTCTTTCTGCCAAGTCCACAAATGCACTGATCTCAGCAGCAGTCATTTTGCTAAGTTTTTGTGGAGACAGCGACAAGAAAAAACTCAACAGCACAAGGTACGATGTTGACCGTGCAAGAAATTACACGGAGGGGAAAGACGCTCTAGCCTTATGCAAGAGTCTCATGGAAGGAAGGATGGAGATGGAGCTGGGGGGAAAATGCACAATGGCTGTAAAAATGCGTCTCAAGAAAGAACTATCACCGAGTAGCAAGCCTTGCAAGTAATTGAACAAGAGCCTAACTTGAAAACCAGGGCCACGACAATGGGTGAGCTTAGGCTGTTCGGTTGTAATGCATCCAAAAAAGTAATGATATATATGACAACTGTACTACACAATAAAAATGGAATCACCACTATACAGTAGGTGACCCTCTGGGCTAGTCAGGGAAAAATGAGGTCACAACTATGGGTGACACTATACTGGACGAAATAAAATGGAATCACAACTATGGGTGAACCTTTATACTAGTCATAAAAAGAAATGGAGTCACCACAATGGGTGAATCTCTATGCTAAAACATAAAAAAATGCAATCACAACAATGGGTGAATCTTTATGCTAGTCTTTTAAAAAAAAATGGAATCACAACAATGGGTGAATCTTTATGCTAGTCATAAAAAATGGAATCACAATAATGGGTGAATCTCTATGCTAGTCATAAAAAATGGAATCACAATAATGGGTGAATCTCTATGCTAGTCTTATAAAAAAAATGGAATCACAACAATGGGTGAATCTCTATGCTAGTCTTTTGAAAAAATGAAATCACAACAATGGGTGAATCTCTATGCTAGTCATAAAAAAAAAATGGAATCACAACAATGGGTGAATCTCTATGCTAGTCTTAAGGAAAAAAAATGGAATCTCCACGATGTGTGACCCTCCTATGCTAGTCTTAAGGAAAAAAAATGGAATCTCCACGATGTGTGACCCTCCTATGCTAGTCTTAAGGAAAAAAAATGGAATCTCCACGATGTTTGACCCTCCTATGCTAGTCTTAAGGGAAAAAAAAATGGAATCTCCACGATGTGTGACCCTCCTATGCTAGTCTTAAGGGAAAAAAAATGGAATCTCCACGATGTGTGACCCTCCTATGCTAGTCTTAAGGAAAAAAAATGGAATCTCCACGATGTGTGACCCTCCTATGCTAGTCTTAAGGAAAAAAAATGGAATCTCCACGATGTGTGACCCTCCTATGCTAGTCTTAAGGAAAAAAATGGAATCTCCACGATGTGTGACCCTCCTATGCTAGTCTTAAGGAAAAAAAATGGAATCTCCACGATGTGTGACCCTCCTATGCTAGTCTTAAGGAAAAAAATGGAATCTCCACGATGTGTGACCCTCCTATGCTAGTCTTAAGGAAAAAAAATGGAATCTCCACGACGTGTGACCCTCCTATGCTAGTCTTAAGGAAAAAAAAATGGAATCTCCACGATGTGTGACCCTCCTATGCTAGTCTTAAGGAAAAAAAATGGAATCTCCACGACGTGTGACCCTCCTATGCTAGTCTTTAAGGAAAAAAAATGGATTTGTAAAAATGTGTGGGTGCGTTCTTGCAACACCACCACTTGCAACTCTGTGACTTTAAAGCAAGTTTGTATTTATACTTAAAGTATAACAAATTAAATAAAACAGACAATGTCACTGAGATTGCTTAATGCTTCGTTAAAACATCAGCCCCTTTACATACTTTCCCTTTAGAAGAAAAATGAATTTAATAAATTACACTCCCAAATATTTTATCTTAATGATCCTATACCCTGACTGAAAAAATTTAAATTAAATGTGACATCATAAGTCCTTTATCTTTAGGTTAACCATATTACACAGTCTAACGAAAATTATCCCCTTCAAAAAAATGTACATAAAGATAATATCCCACGAGAAAGTAATAAAAGAAATTACATACCCTTACTTGTCAAACGGGAAAATTGAAAAAATGAATGCCACGTGTGCTTATGGTTACCAAGACAGGAAATTAACACGTGTTTTAGTCTACCACGGTTTCTTCCTAAAATTTCGTAAATTTCAATTCACTTAGTTTTAACACGAAATTAAACAGTCAC
>NC_090725.1:196641518-196646518 GCF_036898095.1 Palaemon carinicauda
TATCACTAGCATAGCTACAACCAGAGTTGGAAACCAAGATGCTATAAGCCCAAGGGCTCCACTAGGGAAAATAGCCCAGTGAGGAAAGGAAATAAGGAAATAAATGAATGATAAGAACAAATTAACAATAAATCTTCCTAAAAAAAGTAACAACTTTAATACCGATATGTTATATATAAACTATCAAAAGACATATGTATGCCTGTTTAACATTAAAACATTTGCTGCAAATTTGAAGGTTTAAAGTTCTACTGATTCATCTACCCGATTTGGAAGATCATTCTAGAACTTGGTCACAGCAGGAATAAAACTTCTAGAATACTGTGTAGTATTGATCCTCACGATGGAGAAGGCCTGGCTATTGTCCAGGGAGATCTGAATGTAAAGGATGGTCAGATTTATGGAAAATCTTACGCAACGTGCATAATGAACTAATAGAACGATGGTACCAAAGATTAATATCTAGATCAGGAATGAGAAATTTTGTAGACCGTAAGTTCTGTCCAACAAATTAAGATGAGAATCAGCAGCTGAACACCAGACAGGAGAACAATACCCAAAACAAGGTAGAATGGAAGAATTAAACACTTCTTCAGAATAGATTGATCACCAAAAATCTAATAAGACTTACTCAATAAGCCAATTTTTTCTGCAATGGAAGAAGACACAGACCTAATGTGTCTCTCAAAAGTAAATTTGCTATCAAGAATCACACCTAAAATTATAAGAGTCATAAAAAGTTAAAGAAACATTATCAATACTGAGATCCGGATGTTGAGGAGCCACTATCCTTGACCTACTTACAATCATACCTTGAGTTTTGTTAGGATTCAACTTCATACCCCATAATTTGCACCATGCACCAATTTTAGCTAGATCTCTATTAAGGGATTCAGCAACCATAGATCTACATTAAGGAGATGGAATTGATGCAAAGAGAGTAGCATCATATGCATATGCAACAAGCTTTTTTTCTAGACTAAACCACATGTCATGTGTATATCATATAAAAAGTAATGGGCCACGAACACTACCCTGTGGAATACCAGATATTACATTCCTATACTTACTATGGTGCCCATCAACAAGAACTCTTTGAGATCTCTTACTTAAAAAATCAATTATGATGCTAAGAAACGACCCACGTACTCCCAACTGTTTAAGTTTGAATACAAGGGCCTCATGATTAACACGGTCAAAGGCAGCGATAAATTCAAGGCCAATCATACGAACTTTCTGACCACAATCAAGGGATTTTTGGACAGCATTGGAGACTGTAAGAAGGACATTACATTCTCCAAGGCCTTTACAAAGACCAAATTGCAAACTAGGGAACAGATGATTACCTTCAGCAAACCTATTAAGACGTTTTGCCAGAAGATGTTAAAAAACTTTAGATAATATGGGAGATATGGAAATTGGGCGGTAATCAGTTGGACTTGAGCTACCACAAACACATTTACATAAAGGAGTAACATTACCAATCCTCCAACAAGTGCTAAAAGCTCCTCTTCTTGCTAACTTACGCAAAATAACAGATAACTTTGGAGCTAAGAAATCTGCAGTTTTTATAAAAAACAAAGGAAAAATACCATTTGGGTCTACGCCTTCATAAGCATCAAGGTCCATCAACAGAGCTTTAATATCACGAGATCGGAAAGCTAGTCTAGTTAGTTTAGCCTCAGGGAAATGGGAATAAGGAAGTTCAAGTTTTCCATTACTCTATTTACTGTCAATCTAAAGATGATACGCCTCCTGCTTCTCCAAATGAGTATATCTACAATCATCATTGAACCACTGTTGTCCTCCACTCGGTACCTTAGCACACGAGAAGAGATACGCCTATCAATTATGTTAACTAGATTCTCATTCAAAGGAACAAAAGGATCAACACTACTATAAAATTGTGACCAATTCAAACCCAAAAGATCATGCAAAATCCAATTCCAGTCTGCTTGGGATTTCAAATAAATTTTACAAAAGTACGATACATCAGGGACAGGCTGCTCAGCCTTCAGTACTAATGAAATCGAGGCATGATCAGATATCCCGATTCGAGAACCAACCTTACTAGTTATAACGCCAGTGTATACGAGGTCCAAGCAATTACCAGATCTGTGAGTAGCTTCATTTATGATTTGTTCACAGCCTGATTCAGAGGCAAAGCCTAAAGCTCTTAAGCCATGGCGATCTGTAGGAGAGATAGAACTTAACTACTCCCTATGTTGAGCATTAAAATCACCAACGAAGACAAAAGAAGCCTTTCTTATCATCTTCTTGTATCTTAGCCATAATGGTAAGAAGACAATCAAAGATAGAATCATCCATGTCTGGATTCCAGTAGATCTTATACACGTAAAAGTTGTTATGCCTGCCACAAACCTTTATTACCTGAACCTCATGACATCCACCTTCATAGCAGGACTTATGAGAAGCAGGGTACTTGGTCCTAATATACACAGCCATTCCCCTGGCCCTAGGCATGGCATCAAGTTTCAACATTATTGGCTTCTTAATACCAGTTATACGGAGCTCAGATGAGTGTCTTATATTAGAACCAAAGTTTCTGAGCACAAAAGAATATTATATATATATATATATATATATATATATATATATATATATATATATATATATATATATATATATATATATATATTGTTATGAACTGCCTTAATGGTTCAACAGGTTCTTTTAAAAATACCAAACGAATTGGGACTGGAATGAACCGATGGACTGCAACAACCAAAGGGGTGGGTAAAACAGAAAACACTTAAGTACCATAACCTAGTTTATTATACAAAATCTATACAAAAATAACTTATATACAATAATTACAATGAGTACAGGTAATGGGAAGCACAGTGACAAATGATCATAGCATAAATTCAGATAACATTACAATATCAAAAACAGAAAACTTAAACGTCCAAACAAATGTTAAATGAAATAAGCCATATTCATCAACAACAACAAAAAACACAGTAAGTAGCACCCATGAAAAATTAATAAAAGAAACTTCTCATTATTATACAAATAATAAATACGAGCCCATACACTGGCTCTTCCAACATATAAACATTCATAAACAATCCCTGATCCTCGAGGACGTCCATCGAACACTGCGGGAACTACCACGACAGTGTCGACACGACAGCCACTTTGCTGCCACCGAAGAATAACTTCCAAACCATCTCGACCTCGAGGACTAGGTTGAGGACAAGTCACCACCAACTAGGAGATACTCCAAAGCTGTGTCTGCTGCTCTTTCTCGACTGCATTACGAGAACTGGTCCCTCTGGCTTCCCAAACCTGACTGATTCTTGTTACCCACAACGTCACCAAAGTAAACGTCTCCAGCCTTAACAAAAATAAAGAGGGCAGTTAAAAAAACATGAAACTAGGTTGTTTCAAAGTCAAACAACCTAACAATATATACACGTATATATATATATATATATATATATATATATATATATATATATATATATATATATATATATATACATATATATAGGTATATATATATATATATATATATATATATATATATATAGGTATATATATATATATATATATATATATATATATATATATATATATATATATGTATATATATATATATATATATATATATATATATATATATATATATATTCAAATAAGCCATATATATTTTGATATATTAATGTCTGGATTCTCTTAACGACCTCGGGATCAGAGCCCCAGGCGAAATCTCACAAAGACAAGAGCTTGGCTCCGGCCGGGAATCGTACCCTGGTCGGCAAGCTTATATAGACAGTGACTAACCCATTCGGCCTTATTTGAATATGAAAAACACGTAAAAATGTGCAAAATTTATCATATATATATATATATATATATATATATATATATATATATATATATATATATATATATATATATATCATCTCCTCCTACTCGTTTTGCCGCGAAGGGCCTTGGTTTGATTTCCCCAGTCGTCTCTATCTTAAGCTTTTAATTAAATACTTTTTGATTCATCTTCTCCTACTTTACGCTTCATAGTCCTAAAACACGTAGACCTAGTCTTTTAACTTTCTTAGTGCCCTGAGCAGCCCAGCTGAATGTTCGGTGAACTAATGTCTCTTGGGGAGTTCAAAGAGAATGCCCAAACCTTCTACTCCTCAACTTGATTTCATCCACATGTGGCACTCGAGTTATCTCTCTTATAGTTTCCTTCTGAAGGCTTTGTTCTCAAATCTACTAAATCTATTGGAGATTGTTTTATTTTCATACCATGATTCATGTCCAAAGAGTAACACCGATCTCACTGAACTGATATATAGCCTGATTTTCATATGTAATTTCAGGCGATTTGATTTCCAAACTTTACTTAACCTAGACATTGTCTGATTTGCCTTTTTCAATCTTTCAATCAACTATAATTATAAAGACCATTTATTAGATATCATAGTTCCTAAATACTTAAATGATTCTACCTCATTAATCCTTTCTCCTTCCTATGATATTTCATCTTCCATGGCATACTCCGTTCTCATCATCTCTGCCTTTCTTCTATCTATATTCAGGCTAACCTCGTGTGATATATCATGCATTCTGGTAAGCAAGCATTGCAAATCCTGTGGTGGTCTGCCAACAAGGACAGCATCAGAAGCATACTCTTGGTCTGCTAAATTCCTATTACCAATCCAGTCCAATCCACCTCCACCATCTCCGACTGTTCTTCGCATTACAAAATCTGTGAGGAGGATAAACAGCTTAGGTGATAACACATTCCTTTGGAGTACTCCGCTGTTCACTGGAAATTCCTTTGATAAGACTCCATTAACATCAACTTTGGACTTGCTGTGATCATGGACAGACTTAATCAACTTTACATATTTAAGGGAACCGTCCGGTATGGTGTTTGACATAACAACTTTAAAAATAAAAAATTGAAAATAATTTTGTCTATGTATTCAGAAACGTCATAAATGATCTCCAGAAGTTTCAACCAA
>NC_090725.1:196669018-196671518 GCF_036898095.1 Palaemon carinicauda
TATATATATATATATATATATATGTATATCTAAATACATATATATATAAATATATATATATATATATATATATATATATATATATATATATATATATATATATATATATATATATGCATATAGATATAGATATATATATATATATATATATATATATATATATATATATATATATATATATACATATATATATATATATATATATATATATATATATATATATATATATATATATATATGTATGTATATATAAATATATATATATATATATATATATATATATATATATATATATATATTTATATATATATATGTATGTATACTTTCTAAGTTGGGATACCATAACGTGATAAAAGGCCATGATCAGTAAGGGTGTACTAGTCAAAGCTACCAATACGGGGTTGATTTTCTGTGAGGAATTAGAGGAAAATCTCCCACTATCACTCATCCGTACCGGCCCGCGTGGTGATGAAAATTGACCAAACACTAGGCATGAATTTACACGTCTGACACTAGAATCGGCTTCATTTCTTTATATATATATATATATATATATATATATATATATATATATATATATATATATATATATATATATATATATATATATATATTACCTAACGTCCTGGTTTGATATAACATAGCATTCTTTGTGCAACATTTGAAAGCAACCCTTCTGCACTTAATCCCTCTGTCCCTCTGTTTCTCTTCCCTATTCACTAATCCTAGCTGTCTCCAACTACCTTTTATATCCAGGTTATTTTTTCCTTCCACCATTGTTATTAGTATTAGAGGTGAATGAGGGAAGAAGACATATAAGTTCCGTAAGTAAAATAAAGGGAATCTTGTAAGTAACTTAGCAATTTGTTGGCCTCAAGATTGAATAGAGGATTAATGTTTTGCAGAATAAGGAAAATTTCCCAAACGACTCAGTTGTAAATGTAAAAAGATAAAAATTTCACTGCAGGCTGTTCTGGACGACAGATTAACGATGCCCTCATTAGGAGACATGAGGTGATGTTTATACAGTAGAGGGGATAAATATCATTTGCATAATTTTTATATATGCACATTTGTTTATTATCTTAATATTTTCCAAGCCGATAAAGACCAAATCAGTATTTCAACATGGTATTTTAAGCTCATTTATCTATATTAATCTTTTGTTACATGGTACGTAGATTAAATGTAAGTTCTCTCTCCTTGAGTTATATCAAAATATAAAATCTTCCTACAGTTTTCCTTTATTTATATGTGCAATTTATTACTGTATACCTTGAGACTGTCTGTTTAGTCAGTTCATTTCCATTTCATTTTTTTTTTTCATGGAGGTCTTTCATATTCTGGTTGTGTATAATTCTCTGGACTTTCTTCTTCTGAGAGAGAGAGAGAGAGAGCGAGAGAGAGAGAGAGAGAGAGAGAGAGAGAGAGAGAGAGAGAGAGCTTCCATGCTGTACTTTTTATTATCCATCGAGAAATTTTTTTCTATTATTAAGAAGAAAACTCCAGGCAAATTCTATCTCCTAATAACGTATTGTACTTAACTTGAATATTCAACTTTTAGAAATGATGGGAGAATTATATCTTGGATCGCTTGTTATATTAACCTTTGTTTGGCACTCATGACTTTTATAAGAGCTTTTCATTACATTTTCTTCATGTTTAGCAAAGAATCTTGGTTCGACATTTTCTTTTTTTTTAGCTTTCCCTACAAACTATTTATACAAAATTTAGCATGACAATATTCAATCTCGGTTAACTTGTAGATCCTAAAACAGATACTCCTTTTGTTTCATCTATATTACTGACTACTACTACTACTACTACTACTACTACTACTACTACTACTACTATTGAAATAAAGATAACTACAAAAATAATAATAATAATAATGATAATAATAATAATGATAATAATAGTATTAATCTATATATTAATACGATAGAGTGTGTGTTATTTATTTTGTCTCTCACGCTTTAAAGAAAACGGTAATATTTTCATGGTATACTCATGTGTTACGCTTTAAAGAAAATTTAAATAATTTCATGGTATACGCTTACAAATTCACATTAGACTTTGATTACTTAACCAAAGCACATCTTACATAGTTTTCCCAATTTTATCTTTAGCACCTGACTTTTTTTTTCTTTTTAAATATTAGACAAAAAATTGAGCTCTATCAATTTCCATAACCTAAATTATAAGAATAATCTTGGGCCTTTTTGCTTAATAACTAATCCACTCTTATTGTAAAAGATCTCTCAAAATTCTGATCACCCATTGCTTCAAATCTTCCTAGACATTACTCAATATCCCGTCCGCCTATCATATCCAATGACCATTAATAAACCTCAAGAACAGGCTTTCGATAAGGTTGGGATTTACCTACCACAACCTTGCTTTACTCATGAACAACTTTATGTAGCCTGCTCAAGAGCAAGGTCTATGAACAGTGTAAGAGTGAAAATTTGTCCTCAGAATAATTCTACTCATGGCCAGA
>NC_090725.1:196676518-196686518 GCF_036898095.1 Palaemon carinicauda
GATACATGCTCCTTGAACCATCCACGTGTTGGCTGCTGTCGTGTCGAATGACATTCCAATGATGTTGCCCTCCAAGCTGCCTTCCCGCACCAGCTTCAAGACTGTTTCCGCAACAGCTTGTCCTGTTCCGTCAGAAGACACAGGAACACCCAGAAGTTCCTCCATATCCTCCCCGGACACCAAGACGGCGACCCTCTCCTCCAATGACCTTCCGTCCGCTAGACTGGGTAACAACTTGCCGTCCCAATG
Source organism: Palaemon carinicauda (assembly GCF_036898095.1). NCBI lineage: Eukaryota > Metazoa > Arthropoda > Malacostraca > Decapoda > Palaemonidae > Palaemon > Palaemon carinicauda. The sequence goes on from NC_090725.1 coordinate 196,676,768, forward strand.
CAGCACCAAAGGGACTTCAGGCTTGCAGGAGAGAGACATGGCAATCTCTTCACGGTTCTTGACTCTGGCCCGGTGGATTGACGAACGGGACACAGTGATACGTTCGATGTCATGGCCGAGGCCATCAATTCAGAATCATAAATGCAGTTTTCCTTATTAAGGTATCCAGAATTCTAACTCCTGGAGTGAATATCCCTAAATAATCTCACAGGGATATCGCATAACATCAGAGGATGTATTCTTGACACGTCACATAGCTATCCTCACCCTGAACAGTATTAACGCTTTGAGGGGTTACAGTGACAATAATCTGAAACAGAATAAAAAGAGAGCCGCTCATAAGGCATCTCTCCTATTCCGTTTCCAGTGTGTATCTGATGAAGGCGGTAGCGCCCTCTTTATTCCTCTTCGTGTAGCTCTACTACTCGGTGTTTTCCCTTGTGTTCTCTTGTTATTTTGGATTTAATTCAACATTTTGATGACTTCTCCGGCCTCTTTTGCCTCTGAAAGGTTGAGTATTATCTTTACTATGTATAAATGTAAGCTCTTGTCGTTTTGAATTAAATCAAAAGTGATACTAACGTAAACAAGAGCTGTTGCCTACTGGAAGTATCCTGGATGCTATCGCTCGCTATTTATGGGTCATTTAGTTAGCTAGAGTGACGTTCCGGTTTGTTATGCCTTAATAATCTAGCTATTTAGCTCCTCTAGGAATGCTTATATTATACTGTCAGTTTTTAGTTAGGTGATTTAGGTAACCGATCTTGCCCTTCGCGAGGCTTAGTAGCCTAGGCGTCTGGCTCTAGTACTTTCATGCATGATATAAGTTTTTCCGAGTGTTATATTATTGAAGCTATAGGCAAATATTTTATACATGTAAGATATTGTTGAATGTTTTTTCCAAGATTGTATATGAGAGAGTTTCGGTTAGGTAATCGATTCTCAACTTACCTAGTCTAGTAATCTAGGTACAGTAGTATACTTTCGCACATCCCCGATTGTTCTTTTCTCCTCCGGAGGCTAAGTTCAATCCCTCTCTCCCTCTGTAAGCATTCGGCTTAATCCTAGTGGTTCTATCTGTATAATAATTCAGGTATAACTATTCTAGGATATGTCTGTCCTTACCTGATAACCAGTGTGACTGGTTTTTTGGGTTAGGGCAGAACATCAGAGTTTCTAGTCTGTGGTCTGCTTCTTCCTAGCATAGAGAATGAGTCTCCTTTGCATGTTGGAAGGATTCTGTAAGAGATGATTCCTTCCTCTAGTGGCCTAGTAGACTGTTCTGTGTTGTTTTTTTCAGGCTGGAGAGTGAGTTTTCTCTGTTGCCCGGCGAAATAACTTCACCTAACTTTTTTTCTGGTTGGGAGGAGGATAGCAAGTATTTCCAGTCTTCCTCCCTAGTAGACAACTCTTGGTTAGGATGAGCTTCCCTAACTGCTGATTGTGTCTCTTGCTAGAACGAAGTCTATAGGACCCTTATCCCTTCCCCACCTCTCTTTCTTTTATTTTCTTTTGGTCGCAGTCCTACTTCTGTACCTAGTGTAGGTTAGGATGGAGGACCGGCTCAGCTCTCTGCCAGCTGGCATTACGTGTCGGCCGGCAGAGACCCCTTTGTTCTTGGCAGAGTGAACCCCAGACCTCCCTTGGTCTCCCTTCCATGTCTGCCGGTAAAGCCCGGCAGGCTATGGATTCTTTGGAAGCCTGAATGCTACATTCTCCCCTTCCATAAGTTCACTCTTTCTGGATGGAAGGTCGTATGGCAATGCCACCTTATAACCTTATATCCATACTGTTTCTCTGACTATTGTGTTGCACCCCTAACCTGGCTGCCGGCTTAACAGCCGACAGCCGGGCAGGTGGAGGTTCTCTGGTTCTTGGGTACTCTCGCCGGGCATGGGTATTATTACCTTTGCCTACCGGCAGTAGAAACACAGCCCAAATCTGCTGGCCACTACGATTAGCGGCCGGCAGCCGGGTATTAGAGTTTTCAGCTGTCGGCTGGCAATGATTGCCGGCCGGCACACAGTCGCGAATCAGTGGGCTGCCGCCTATTAGTTAAAGATAGTATATCTTTGAACTATACAGGGGTAGATGCCGGCCGGCACGTGCAGGCGCATGCCGGCAAGTACCGGCGCGTGCCACCCGGCACAACGGCATGCGATGTACAGCAGTTGCTATATTTGTAGTGTAGTACACAGCATTAGCAGAAACTGATGTACAGAGCTTGTGATAACACTAAAGTTCTTCATCATACTTAATGTTATCTTGTACAGCCTTTTGTTGAGACCGTACAATATATAGAAAGTAAGTTCTTTCTCTATTCTTTCTATACCGTATATCAAAACTTTATCTCAAGGTGTGAACTACACTTTAAATTTCCGTTTAGGAAATTACATAAGGTATTCTAGAATAGAATTAACCTTAGTTTTAATATCTCGGGAGGTTTCAGCAATTGACTGGACAGGAAATACAAGTATGTGTCTTTCCTTCTTTCTTTTATAGCTTTTCTATATAAGGTAAATGTCTCAATATAAGTGAAAGCCTTCACTTGATACACATGGATTTTTCTTCTCTTTATAAGAGGACCATCTGAAGTGCGGGAGTGTGTTCTGTAATGTCCGCAGTAAGAACTTCTGTGGACATCAACTTTGCAGGAGGCACGCACCATGCGCAGCCTCCAGAGGTGATCTCCGCTATTGGGACCCCCAGGTTTGTACAGTTTGTTCTAACCTGATTACCGAGGCTTTTGACGACCCTAAGTCGACGGAGTCAAGGGATGCTGCCAGGGAAATGTTATGATCCTGGGTGATGGGTTTTCAGAAAAACACCTCAGGCCCCTACCTTCCAAATGAGAAGATGAGGGCCTACCTTTTCCCTAAAGCATCGGCTGATGCAATCATCCCCCAGCCTCAGGTGGAGATACCCACTGCTCAGAATCCGGTAGATTCTGAAGTCTCGGCCGCACTTCAAGACATCCAATTGGACGATAGGATGTCGGAGGTGTCGGATTCTACTGAGAAGGACCTTCTAGGAGAAGGTCAGGAGGTGAAGCTGTTCCAGGCTCCTCAAGTAGAAGAGGAAGAAATCGACGAAGTGTCGGTTACATCGGTTCCGGACCCAGAACCTGTTCCTTCTACATCGTCTGCTATTCCAGATGAACTGGGAAGGACTCTTTCTTCCATTGTTGAGATGATCCAACAAATTCAAAAGAAGAATGATGAGAAGGAAGCTGCAATGAAACTGGAGATACGTAGACTTGCAGCATCACGTGGGCCCCAGAAGCGGCTCAGCGTGAAGGATCTTCCTTTGTGCTTGGATACCAATCCTTTGAGGTATGCCGAACACATGCTAATGACAACCGGGAAGATCGTGATCTCAGAAAGGTTGGGAGCAATTCCCCTGGAAGAAGTGGAATTTTGGTCCAACATAGATTCTTATCCGGACTGCTATGTCCATCTTAGGAAGGAGCCAGCCTCAAAGGAGGAGACGGAGCCGAAGAAGATCATAGTTTTTGACCATAGTAAAGCTCAGACGTTACTAGCGAGCTCGATGAAAGAGAGGGGCTTCACTAACTCAAATGGGCCCGCCTTGAGTAAGAAGCTTCCCTCCTTTGTGGCCTCTCCTACCAGAGCCTTTCCCTTCCTGGAAAAGGGGATAAAAGGCAGCCTTAAAGGCGGTGGAGGCAGGGAAACCATGCCCCTCCTTGGAGGAGTGCAAGCCGTTATCTCTGACCTTGCCCTTGGACCAAGAAGACTGGAAGGACGTACACCTTACCTTCTCAGTCGGGAAGCTGGAAGCTGATATTGTTGAACGCCAGTTCAGTGAGGCACTTCCAAAACTGTGGGAGGTTCTCTTGCGTAGAGAGCAAGAGACAAAAGAAAGACTTGCGGCATCGATGTAGTTTCAAACGACACTAGAAACGATGGCAAGTGACCCCAAGAAAAAGGACATGTTCATGGTTGTGGCCAAAACCCATCTGGCCATAGTTACGAAGGATCTCTATAGCTTTATTAAAGCTAGGAGAGCCTGTAAAGATTTCGTGTTTGCCTCGGCTGCGGTGAGGCACGAACCGAGGAAACTCATCTCCTCTCGTATTTGGGGTAAAGACCTCTTTCCCAATGAAGTGGTTAAAGAGGTAGTAGACAAGGCTGCCACAGACAATAGGAACCTTCTCAAAAAGTGGGGCTTATATCTTAAGAGAAAGTCTTCTCCGGATGAGGGTCCCCAACCCAAGAGGAAGACAAAAAGGCCTAGGCCATCCTCTCGGCCGGCTAAACCCTACCGACAGCAACATCAACAACAACTTCCTTTGACTGCGGTGCCTCAGATAGTGGCACAACCTCCAACCACGTACCAGCTGGTACCTCAACAAGTGGTGACACAGTCGCCAATTTTTAACCCAGCCTTCGAAAGGCAGACTTCTTCCTTTCGTTCGAGAGCTAGAGGAACAGCCAGAGGTTCTTCTAGACGCCCTTTGAGAGGAATGGGATACAGGGGAGGATGCGGTCAAGGAGGCAAGGCCTCAGGTCCACAACAGCAGAAGTAAGATACTTCCAGTAGGAGGGAGACTACAGCTATTTAGGGATCGCTGGACCTTCGATCCCTGGGCCCACAGCCTAATAAAAAATGGACTAGGTTGGAGCTAGAGCAGTCCTCCACCTCAATATCCTCAATTCTTCCAACACTCATCCTCCGTTCTGGAAGAATATGTCCGAGAACTCTTAGACAAAAGAGTAATCCGGAAAGTTAAGTCCATAAAATTCCAAGGTAGGCTGTTTTGTGTTCCAAAGAAAGACTCAGAAAAACTCAAGACTTGTCGCCACTCAACAAGTTCAAAGTGAACTACGAATTCAGAATGCTCACACTTCAGCACATAAGGACCCTACTGCATATGCTTTCTCTATAGACTTGTCTGACGCTTATTGGCACGTTCCAATTAATCATCACCTCTCCTCCTACCTAGGCTTCAAGTTACATAGAAAACTTTACGCCTTCAGAGCCATGCCTTCCATACTAAACATAGCCCCAAGGTTTTTCACGAAGCTCGCGAACGCAGCCGTCCATCAATTACGCCTAAAGGACGACTGGCTGGTGTGGGCAGCATCCATGACAGAATGCATGAATGCTTCTAAGATAGTGATCGAGTTCTTGGAACATCTGGGATTCAAGATCAACATCAAAAAGTCTCAACTTTCCCCAGCTCAAAAATTTCAGTGGTTGGGAATCCACTGGAATTTGGAGTCACATCGACTTTCCATTCCTAGTAAGAAAAGGAAAGAAATAGCAGGATCTGTCAAGAGACTATTGAAATCCAAATGGATATCAAGACACAAACAGGAGAGAGGGCTGGGCTCTCTACAGTTTGCTTCGATAACAGATTCAGTGCTAAGAGCACAGCTTAAGGATGCAACAGGAGTCTGGAGAAAATACGCATCAAACGCGCGAAGAGATCTAATAAGACCACTACCGACTCAACTGCGAACGCTTCTCAAGCCGTGGTCCAATGCCAAGCAATTGAAGAAATCAATACTTCTTCAACCTCCTCCCCCGTCAGTAACTATCCACACAGACGCTTCAAAAGAAGGCTGGGGAGGTCACTCTCATCAGATGAGAGTCCAAGGAGCTTGGTCCAATCTTTTCAAGTCATTTCACATTAACTTTCTAGAAGCCATGGCAGTACTTCTGACACTAAAGAAAGTTTCTCCTCGCCACTCGACCCACATAAGACTGGTTTTAGACAGCGAGGTTGTAGTGAAATGCCTGAATCAACAAGGGTCGAGGTCACCTCAAATCAACCAAGTGATGTTGGCCATATTCCGTTTGGCGGAAAGGAAGAAATGGCACCTGTCAGCAGTTCACATTCAAGGGTTCCGCAATGTGACAGCGGACGCTCTATCCATGTTTACACCTATAGAGTCAGAATGGTCCCTTGACGCAGGATTGTTCTCCTTCATCTCGAGTCAAGTCCCAGAGCTGCAGATAGACCTCTTTGCGATGAAAGACAACAAGAAAATAGATCGTTACGTGTCCCCATACGAGGATCCGCTAGCGGAGGCAGTGGACGCTATGTCCCTGGACTGGAACAGATGGTCCAGTATTTATCAGTTCCCTCCGCACAACCTCCTTTTGAAGGTCCTCGATAAGCTGAGATTCCTCAAAGGGAAAGCAGCAATAGTGGCCCACAAGTGGCAAAATAGCGTTACGTGTCCCCATACGAGGATCCGCTAGCGGAGGCAGTGGACGCTATGTCCCTGGACTGGAACAGATGGTCCAGTATTTATCTGTTCCCTCCGCACAACCTCCTTTTGAAGGTCCTCGATAAGCTGAGATCCTTCAAAGGGAAAGCAGCAATAGTGGCCCACAAGTGGCCAAATAGCGTGTGGTTCCCTCTGGCATTGGAACTACGACTAAAATTCGTACCGCTACCGGATCCATCCCTGTCTCAGCGAGTACAGAAGTCGACTGTCTTCGCTTCATCACAGAAAACACGGAACCTACATCTCATGATTTTCTCTCCTTAACGATGAGAAAAAGATTCGGTGTTAAAAGTCAGTTCAGACTTTTGGAGGAAACCAGAAGACATTATGAGGCTTCAGGGAAGAAACAGATATCCCTTGTCAAGACGAAGAAACCAAAAGAAATCTAGACAGATTCATATTTATAATTCCTCATTCACCTTCATGGGCAAGGGTTAGCAGCCAACACAATTCTTTTGTTCAAGTCTGTCTTGAGAAGACAGATACCATATGCCTTACAGGTCGACCTTTCTAATGACGTTCTTAATGAACTACAAAGGCCCATGCTAGGCTTAGCACTTCAGTGCTTCCAGGACCCTTTGCATGGTCAGTAGATAAGATTCTTCATTGTATATTAATAATGAACAATGAGGAATGCGCTTAGAGGGCCTTGAATTTTATGTCATATTTCTGCTTGTACTTGCTTTTGGGGCTAGAGTTAGTGAAATAGTGGCTCTCTCTAGAGAGGAAGGCCACATCCAGTTCTTGGAGGGAGAACTGAATCTATTTCCAGACCCAATGTATCTTGCCAAGAACAAGCTACCCACCAACAGGTGGGGTCCTTAGAGAATCTGCCCTCTGAAGGAAGATACATCTCTATGTCCAGTGGAGTGCCTAAGGTCTATCTTCATAGAACTTCAGACTTTATGGGAGGACAGCTGTTCAGAAGAGAAACCCTGGGTTCAAAGTTTTCTATAACTAAGGGCGAAACTCCCCCGTGTTACTCGCAGAACGTATCCAGACAGTACACCCGTTAGTCATGATCCGAGGAAAGTTGCCTTTTCCATAAAATTTCTTCAATTATATGGACTTTGAACATCCTTGTTTGTACACCAACTGGTAGTCACCCAAGGTGTTCTTTATGCACTATGCAAAGCTAGTGGAGCAACTTAAGAATTCTGGGGTGGCAGCAGGTAGAATTCTTTAACCTTCTGTTTTAAATCTGCGAGGAACAGTGTAATTAATTTGTGACGATTAATTAAGAGGGTGCGTGTGTAGTCACTGTATGTTACTACACACTGAGTGATAGGCCACGAAAGTGTCCTTACGAACTGTTCCATTGTCGTCGGTGAACTATAGCATAATGCGGACACTTGTGCCAAGCGTTTTTTACGCTAGTGTAAATTAACAGTATACAGACTATATCATTATTATTGATAATTCAATTGAAGTGGCAAATCTGTTTCCTAGTAGATGAAATAATATTTTCTGTTGACTGTTTTTCTTTATGCTTTGATGCATATCATCCACGTTTTATAAATTTTATAAATGTTGATCTGATATGTACGTTTATTAGATTTTAATAAACTAGTTCATTAGAAATGTACTGAGCATTAAGATTAAAATATGGATATTTTTATCACGGTACGTCTTTTAAGACTGTTCCCTGATTCAAGCAAAAGTCCACTCACTCTAACCCTTCCTTGGAGGGGTTGACGTGGTACCCTAACGGGATAGTGGCAAAGAGGCAAAATTTGTTCCTATGCGGATACAACCATTATCCAATAGTTTATAAGAGTAGTCACATTGGGGAAGGTGTCACAAATTCATACTGACATTGGTGACTCTTATACAAACATTGCTTTAGATTGTTTAAGGCGAGACCACTATACAAGCTTGTCATTTTGTCATCGATAATTATTATGTACTCCTCGAGACTTTTTCCAGAGTCTAGTACGACTCTTCCCTGTAGGGGGCAGGAAGCACTAACATAGTTCATGCTTAGATGAAATGATGTATGACGGTAGTATCATAGGTCTCTAGGTCTAGATGGACCAGGAAAGTACTTTCTTGAGAGTACGGCACTGATTGAGAATTCACAGATACAGTAATGCTCTGGTAAACTTCCATCAGGACGACATGACCTGAGCCCCAAAAACGGATTTTGAGTGAAGCGAAAAATCTATTTTTGGGTGAGGTAGCCATGTCGTCCTGATGGACCCGCCCTTCCTTTTATTGTAAAAGGGCTTATTAACCCCTCCATATAATACAGTATCTCTAACACCTCGTATATCGCTGCAAGAAATAAAGAGGGCGCTACCTCCTTCATCAGATACACACTGGAAATGGAATAGGAGATATGCCTTATGAGCGGCTCTCTTTTCATTCTCATTTCAGATTCTTGTCACTGTAACCCCTCGAAGCGTTAATACTGTTCGGGGTGAAGATAGCTATGTGAGGTGTCAAGAATACGTCCTCTGATATTATGCGATATCCCTGTTAGATTATTTAGGGATATTCGCGCCAGGAGTTAGAATTCTGGATACTTTAAAGTAAAATTCTCTGGGAATATCACTGTAGTCAAATATACCCTAGAAAGCTACCTAATAGGAACTTCCATCAGGACGACATGGCTACCTCACCCAAAAATGGGTTTTTCGCTTCGCTTAAAATCTGTTATATATATATATATATATATATATATATATATATATATATATGTGTGTGTGTGTGTGTGTATGTGTGTGTGTGTGTGTGTGAGTGTGTGTTTGTATATATATATATATATATATATATATATAGATATAGATATAGATATAGATATATATATATATATATATATATATATATATATATATATATATATATATATATATATATATATGCATATATTTATATATATATATATATATATATATATATATATATGCGTATATATATATATATATATATATATATATATATATATATATATATATATATATATATATATATATATATATATATATATATATATATATATATATATATATATGTTATGATGGAGTGTGGAAACAAAGACTAAGGTAAGTGATTATGGATTAGGAAGTGTTAGCAATAGTGAAGGTAATGGAATTAAACATAATAAGGATAAACAGAAAGGTGAGTGGAAGAATGAGAAGGGAAGGCAAAAGCGATGGGAAGAAAGGAAAAAGAAAAAAGGTCAGGTCAGGATGAGATTGAAGATGATCATGAACGGATTAAAGTGGTGACTAGGAAAAAGGATAAGAAGAGTATGATTAAGTATAGGAATTCAAGTGTAGAATTAGGTTCTTCGTATTAAACTGAGAGAGGAGGAAACAAGAAGGCATTTAGCAGTGAAGATCTTAGTGAGACTGACCTTGAGGAAATGCATAAGACAGTTTATATGAGAGAGGTACCCTGGTGTGAAAGATATAATGAGCATAGCAGTAACGATGTATACGACTTTTTTCAGGGAGTATGGAAGATATTTTCCGGCTAAGTAGGGGGATAGT
>NC_090725.1:196696518-196699018 GCF_036898095.1 Palaemon carinicauda
ATATATATATATATTTATATATATAAATATATATATATATATATATATATATATATATATATATATATATATATATATATACACACACAATGAGACATCGCAGTAGATCCCTTCATCCTTTATATCTTTTTTTACACAGTATTTTTTAAGCCCATTCAATCTTTTATCATCATTAATTGAACCTAAATTGGTTGGTGAAGGTGAAGATAATAAGGTTAATACAATGAAATTAAACAAGTATACATATTACCCATTCACAAGCGGTAAGATTTATTGAAAGAATTATTTTAGCCTAGCATTTCATAGGGAACCCCCACTTTCGATTAATTTTCTGGTATTTTTATACCTAATTCAAGCAGCTATTGTTTTGATCTACAAATTACTAATGCTCTCCTGAGGAGAACAGGATGAAATAACCAATGAGTGAAAAGTGGACGGATATCCTCTTAATTTACTGTATCCAATAAATATACCATAAAATGTTTCAGTAAAAGGAAAAGAAAAATTTTATTTACATTAAAATTAAATTTTATTATAAAAAGTTTATAAAAGATTGATACTTAAACAAGAGTTGATTAAGTTTAAAGGTTTTTTGTTATGGAAAGGAAAATTATCATTATGTTTCTGATTTCCTAATCAGAAAAAATCGTCTAAAATCATTATTTCAAATCCCTTTGGTAGAGGTGTATAAAGTGCAAGGATTCTTAGTGATTTTCAACATATTTTCAAGAGAAAAATATAAAAATACCAAATCTTTCAGCTAATTCATCATCAAAAATAGTGATGGCACTTTCAGAATCTATGAAAGGAATCTTTAATGATTAAAGAAATTCATATATACGTGGAATTTTAGAATTTTTATTAGATGTTTATCCTAATAAACCTATAAACAGGATTTGGCTGAATTGTTTTAGGATTGACCTCATGCACAGGTTCTCGCTAATATGATATCTCAATAAAGAAAATTGCAAAATAAACTTATTTTCATTATAAAAGTATTAATGAAATACATATACTTCTGTATATAGAAAGGCCACTTTTGTATTCTTTTTATATGTAATTGTTCAGTCATAAATACAGTATATAGTATAGCATGTCATTGAGAAATATATCAACAAGACAAACAAATATCACCTAATACACCCCCAAATAAAAAGAAAATAAAAAACCACAACAACAATATATAAATAAATTAATCATCGGAAGCCTACTATCCTAAAATGTATCTTCCTATATCCTGCCAAAAAGATGTCAATCCCAACATTTATGAAATATTTTGGGACGTCTTAGCAGCTCGGATATCTAGATGTCTATGGTTAAAATATCATATATAATATGTAACATTGAAAAATACATTTAATTTATTTTATTGTTTATGTATATGTTCGTGGATGCATAAAATAGTATGCGCTTTAAAATACTATCTAATTGCTCTATCCTACCATGGTTAGCAGAGAGAGAGAGAGAGAGAGAGAGAGAGAGAGAGAGAGAGAGAGAGAGAGAGAGAGGGGGGGGGGGGGGTATTCTTCATAAATTCAAAGCGCTGTTTATGAAAAGTAATGGTGACATTTAAATTGCTCTATATTTTGTTGGAAGCTTTGTAAGACTGTAGCGCTTATTTACACAAGGGTAACAAGAAACTAATGACTTTACATTTTCATCATAAATGTATACACCTACACATACACACTCATATAAATATATATATATATATATATATATATATATATATATATATTTATATATATATATATATATATATATATATATATATTTATATATATATATATATATATATATATATATATATATATATATATACAGTATATATATATAAATATATATATATATATATACATTATATATACATATATAAATATATATATATATATATATATATATATATATATATATATACTGTATATATATAAATATATATATACATGTGATTCAATGGACATATTTATATATATATATATATATATATATATATATATATATATATATATATATATAGATGTGATTCAATGGACATATATATATATATATATATATATATATATATATTTATATATATTTATATATACACACACACACACACACACACACACACACATATATATATATATATATATATATATATATATATATATATATATATATATATATATATATGAAATGAAGGTCAAAAAGTTCCAGGAAATTTGTTGAAGTATGTATTTACACAGGAATGAAAAAACCCAATTACTTGGTAAACAATTATCTGTCATATCGTGATCCATATAGCCTAATTACCTCGGTCATTTTGTTATGATCGTGGTATTAACATGTGCTTCAGAGAAGTAGCTTATTGAGCCCATGGAAAATCTAAATTTTGTGGAAAATCTAAATTTTGTGATCAAAGCTAACATCAAGTTCCTGACCAAGCTTGGTTGGAAACCAGGGAAAATTATTGAAGCTTTGCAACAAGTTTATGGAGATTTTTCTCCATCTAAATCCG
>NC_090725.1:196721518-196729018 GCF_036898095.1 Palaemon carinicauda
GACCTAAGACTTGTCCTTCCACTTGCGTATATTTACTTTATTCCTGTGCTTTTCACACCGACAAACTTTCTTAGTTGGTCAAACTATCGTCTTCGCTGACTTTTTCTGTCCGTTAGTGTTTGAGGTGTAGCTATCTTATGTTTCAATGCTTCTTTAAGACTCCAAGGCTCTCAGGCATAAGTTAATACTGGCAGGACGGTCTGATTAAATATATTTAATTTTCGAAGAAGTGAAAATTTACTTTTCATAATTTTTCCATAATATTCTCCGTCCCAAACTTATCCTTCTTTTAATTTTAGCCTCGTGTCCTGGGAAAACGCTTACTGTCTGTCCTAAGTACATAGATTCATTAACAATCTCTTAGTTTACTCATATTCTTTTTCAGTCCTACATCTCTGCTTTATCTATTCAAATTATCTATCATATTTTGCAATACTCCCATAATTTATTAAACAGAGTTATGTTATCTCCAAACCTTATCTTGTTAAGGTATTTGCCTATTAATATTAATTCCTAAGTATTCCCGAATCTAAATTTTTAGAACATCTAGGCATGCTGTGAATAAATTTTGGTGTAACTGCTTGCGTAAGGAAAAACAAGATTCTTATTCTTTTTCTAGTTCATTTCCAAAGCTTAATAATGCGTCGGATACTGAATCTGGTCTTGAAGGCTTCAATTGCTTCTTTTTTTTTTCCTTGGTGTTTTGTGGTTACCTTTGGTACAGGTTTATAAAGCAAGTATTATTATTCTTAATTGCTCTCTGAAATAGGTACCTAGTCATCCATTGCAATGGAAATAATGAATCATTCAGCTGTGTAATCTCTGCTCCTACATATTTGAACAAAGGACCCCTTTGTCAATGGACATTTGTTTTCCTTGCAAACTTCGGTATTTTTGGAATAATGTAAAAATTCTTCTAACAAGGGAAATTTCAGTAAGAAATGTGGAGAAATAGTTTAGTGTGAAGGGAAAAATTTAAATTCTAATTTCCAGAAAATGGAGGCGGTCAACGAATAGTTTTGGATAGACGGCATGGTAAATATATAAAGTAGAAGTAAACAGAAATAAATAGGAAGAATAAAATGGATTAGGAGTGATCATGATATATATGTACAGAGACATAGGAACACACACACACACACACACACATATATATATATATATATATATATATATATATATATATATATATATATAAATATATATATACTTTTCATTGAAGGCTATAGCCTTAGTGACGTCAATATGTTTCCTGTTGGTATCTTCATAATTCCTCTGCTTCTATAAGTTTTCAGGCGTAATCCTTCGGTTTAATGAACGATGATTATATACTTTCTTCATGCTTTATTCAGTACAACATGGTTTCGACAAAACTTTGTCTTTTTTAAGTGATTTCTGATTTCTATAGGTTTACATAAGGAATTGTAAACTTATGGAACCCAGAAATCACTCAATAATGATAAAGTAATTCCAAATAAGAGATTAAAAACATCTTTGGGTAAATTTGGTGTAGGCATAAGAAATTATACATGAGACATGCTGGTAAAATTTGCTGATGTAAACAATATAAAAACTTATGGACATTTTCTTTTAAATAAACATAGAAAACGGACATGGCTAAGCCTAAATGGAGAAACAAAAAATAAATAAATTTTATTGCCAGTGAGAAAAAAGTTAATTTACTCAATGATATAAGTGTTAAACAAGTTGAAGTCAAAGGACCATAGGATGCTGAGAAGTAAAATTTGTCTAAACATAAAAGAAAAAAAAGGAAAAACTAATATTGGAAAGAAAATAAACACTTCTTTAATAAGAAAAAAATCTGGTTGGTTTAGTTTAGTAATGCAATTTGCAAAATCGGTACACCTAGCTATATGATAAATTGGAAACAAGTAAAAAGAAATGGAGAGTAATTTAATGAACATTTTATTCAGCTTAGCACAGGATATGGATGGAAAAGTTTATAAACAACGTAAAGGAAAATTATCACAAAAGACCAAAAAACTGGTGGTAAAAAAAAAAAAAAAAAAATAAAAAACATTGGGAATAACGGTATAATCCAAGAGAGATGAAGTATATTCCATAGAATATTATAAAACTATAATGTACAAAAAGACAAATACTTTCATGAACGTAATCAGACCAAAATTCAGTTAACATTAGAGAGGGGAAGAAGCATCATTGTGATGATAAAAAGACTTAAAAAAAGCCACCAACAGTTCTAATTAACAAAAGGGATGAAGTGATAAAAATTGCAGAGGATTACCATACAATTCTCTACTTAAGTGATATGAAAAAGAACTGAAACAATGAAACTTCTGACCCAGTACTTAAAGTAAGTATAGGAAAAGTCAAGAAAACATTAAAATGCATATAAGAAGCAAAGCAGCAGGCAGCCCTCATTCGGACATTTTCCCTGCTGTCGCTCTTAGGTTTATAGCATCCTACTTTTCTAACTTGGGTTATAGTTTAGCAAATAATAATAATAATAATAATAATAATAATAATAATAATAATAATAATAATAATAATAATAATAATAATAATAATAATAATAATAATGGATGGGATGTAAAAGTAAAACTCACTGAACTTTACACAAAATGTTAACAAGAATTCTCTATACTAGCCCAGAAGCCAAAATGAGATTTTTCTTATAACTTTCAACAATACTCCCCAAGAAGGTTATGATTGATTTTGATAGAGTAAATCATGTAGAATCAGAATCTGCACGATGACCCAAGGACATCGTTGAGGGTTTTTAGTAATTCAAGTTGGATTTCAAGATGGCCGTCACATATAACTAATGTGAAGAAAAGGCATAAAATCGTTCAAATTTAAACTATAATCTCATTTGATACCTCCAAATATAGGTTTTCAATGTCGCTGATCCTGATTAAATGGATTACAAAAACATATGTCAGATTTTTTTTCTTCTAAATATATATTACACTAATTTCTAAGAGATGCTTCCACAAACTTTTTACTAGATATATCAATACACTGTTACTGATATAATTTTTTTAAATATTCCAGAATAGAAATCAAATACATTCCGAATTTATAACAGTTTGTTAAGTTTTATGTACATCACCATGATCACTTAAGTTTAAATGTGTTAATTGCACATCATAATCAAGATCTATTCTATTCATCATGCTATCTCATCTACACTAGACTATTGACTATTTACTTGTTGACCCTATCTATACTATCGATTACATTATTTCAATAATATTCTAGGTATACAGATAATAGAAATTCCATATCTCTAATAGTCGTTATCAAAATCCTTTCTGTTGCTTTCATCATCGCTATCAGATGTCCTTTAACTGTTTGCTCAGTGGATTTGAGTACTGAATTATGGTAGTTGTAGCAATTGCACAAATAATGCTGCTTACATTACTTGATTTCTGACAGGAACATCCCCGTGAACCACATGCATCTATAGAATGACATCTATAATAGAGCAAGCTTAAGATCTGTTCTGGTGCTGCTAAGATTTCTGATGAGAATGTGAAAGGCAGCAGAGATTGGTTTGAATGATCCGTCAGCCAACCATAGTCAATAGGATCCATATAGAGGGGATTAGAATCCAGTGCTGCTTTCCAGAAACAAGCCTGATATTGTGCATGTTGCACATGCAATTCAAATGTTTCTAAACTTGGTGGAAGGGATGACATTCTTAAAGACCTGGTTTGGCATAGTTTGAGAAGCACCTTGGACATCATACCCGTTGCCTTTTTGCCAAAACAAGCAAAAATAAATGAAAGAGATTATGGACAGTGTGCCTTTTTTGTTTTGTGGTTCCCTAACATCGGTGGAAGATTTCATTATTAAGTGATTTAATTGCTTTCATTTTCCCTACACCATGCTCTGTACTTACTATATCACAGCCAGTAAGTGTATGGGAAGGCAGTAAGTATTTAGTTATATCCATGTGTTCTCTAGCTGTATGTAACAATATGTATAGTAGTGCGTTTCGGTCCAGTGGGAATCATAAAAACATCATTCGGGAGACCCGGAAGTGCACAGAAATGCAGTAGCAAGATGAACATATCTGTATCATCACTCACTACAAATATAGTATTTGCATCCTGCTTTGCTACTTGTATTGCCTGGTTGGCAATAATTACATCAGCTTCTTCATGATACTGATATTGTAATGACATTTCTATTTTAAGAGATTTGATCTAGGAAACTTTCAACTAGGTTTTCACAAAAGATATCAATACTTTGAACTTTGTTGTCCACTACTGTGAATGATACTGATTGTGATGGATGTGATAATTGTGAAGTAAGATGGAAAGGGTCACTGTACTGAACAGATGATCTCTGGCTTTGAGTGCATACCTTAGGGCTGTATGGATAATATCAGTCAAAAAAAGAGATAGACGCAACATTCCAGAAACTTCTTTGGGATGTTTGCCTCTACCACTAGTATAAGGTCTTTAACTGTGCCTGAAATTGACTGACCAGTGTATTGTCCAGAACACTGTACAGCCATTAACACTAGTAACATTAGGTTTTTACATGATTCGAGATGATTGGTCTACTTCCAGAAATTTTTTCTCCTTTGATCTTGATGTTGTCGGGTGGAGACTGCCACCATCAGTGAAGAGGGAAGTTAAAATAGGTGCAAGCTCATGGGTAAACAGATCTTGCTAACTGAAATCCATAAAATCCATAATCCTAAGTTTCCTATTGAAAATCACTTCTGTATCAAGTGTTACATCTGAGCCTAGTTTGATGTGCTTCCTTTTGTTAGCACAGTGGTCACAGGACTGCTAATAGGATCATAAAAGCCTTTAGGTAATATAGCCTCATAGTTTTCCTGTATTCAAAATCTAAATGTAGTGCATTGTGAACATTAAATGTAGAATCCTCTTTATAATGGCTCACACACTAGGGAACGTTATCCCTCGTGACTGCAATGTCATGGACAAGAAAACTGCAGGAATGAAGGCTGAGAGCCCATCTTTGGGTAGCATTATCATTCAATGTAATTCCAGTCAAACCACCTTGACTGTGATCATAATGTATGAATGTTGATTCAATGTACATATCAGACCATTTTGAGATTGATGAACCAGCTTCATGCCTCATGATACGCTGGCCCTGCCGGAACATTTGAAACACATCAGGTGGAAGAGACTCCATGGAGTGTAAATGATAGATAACATTGCATTACCAAAGGTGAAGGGGCCAGTCTGGTTCCGTTCAACATGAGTGAAGGCCATTAAGACGAGTGTAGGACGTATAAACCAATTTACCCAAAGCTTTGCAGTAACACTCTGGTTGGACATATCTACCATAAACGCATTAAGGTCATCAAAAGAATCCAAGTGTCATATGCATTTGTGAATGAGCTCTTCAGTAAGCAATCTAAATTCTCTGTCATATAATTTCAAGAATGTTGGGGGAAGAACTATTTTGTGATCTATTCAAGTTTTTGCTTTTACTTGGCAGCCATCTTGGACGCCATCTTGAATCACTAAAAACGCCCAATGATGCCTTTTTGGCATCATGCAGATTCTGATTCTACACGACTTACTCTATCAAAATCTACCATAACCTGCTTTGGGGATATTTTTGCAAGGTTCAGCTTTGGCTTCTGGACTATACCTATAGCTTGGAAAAACTGCATCATTATATTAGTTCACAAAAAGGGTAACACATATTACGTGAAAAATTGGTGACCAATAAGTTTACTCTCATTCAATCATAAAATATTGACATAAATCATGTTTGGTCGAAGACACCTGGACTTTAGAAGCCGTTATTCAACAACTGACCATATTCATGTAATTAACTAGATAAGGAAAAAAATCCACAAAGTATGACAAACCACTATGCATTGAATGCGTATATTATGAAAAAAAAAATGAATATGTAAAATTTTCAACAGTAATGAAAGCCCTTCAAAAAACAAGGAATTTGGGGAATCTTGCGTTAGAACACTTGAAGATATCTACTCAGGTAGTACAGCAATCCTAAAACTACTTGAAGATAGTGAGAACAGTCCGATTGAGAAAGGAGTCACGAAGGGAGACTGTATCTAACTTGAATTAATTTCAGCATGCCTGGAAGAAGTTTTTAAAAGTTTAGATTGGTCAAATGTAAGAATTAACATTGATGAGAAAAACCATAACTACTAAAAATTTTCAAATGTCATGTTTCTGTTTAGTGAATCATGTTAGCAATTGCCAAAGATTACAGGAGATTTGAATAGTGAAAGAAGAAATTTAGTACTGGGATAGTAAGCTTTTGGTAAACAATATGAGATTAAGAAATATAAAATGGCAGTCTCTAAAAAGAAAGGTATTCAATCAGATGGTCTTACTAGTATTAATTTAGGCTTCAGAAATTCGGAGCCTTACTAAAGCCCTAGAAAAAAAATCGTTACAACTCATGGAGCAATAAGATAGTAATGATGGGATTAACAAAAAAAAAAAAAAAAAAAAAAAAAAAGATATCAACATGGATAGAAGAGCAATCTATAGTAGAGGATATTCAGAATGACAAGTAGGATAATGAAAATTAATTTTAATGGATGAACAATAATAATAACAGAAGGGGGCTTAGATATTGAAAATAACAAAGCAGAGGAGAGAAGAAAAGACAATGAATTGACGAGTTAAGACAATTTTCGGGTATAAACTGACATAGAAAGACCATAGACAGATGTTGGTGAAAGGACTTGGCTGATGCCTTTGTCTTGCAGTAGAATATCCTGAAATCCTAAGTATATAAAATATTTAAGGCATCCATATAAAAGAATCAGAAAACCCAATCATTTTATTTTCTCTTTATGTGTTCTCTAGGATCTCCGATGAGTGGAAATAAAGGAAACGATTGTTGAAAATACTTTTTCTCGTGCAGGTTTATGTAGATAATACTTCAAAAATATCTAATTATAATGATGTTGAGTTATCATTGACATTTGGTTTCACTGTTGTTTAAGCAGGATTATACAGTATAGTATTTTACTGCCATATACACAAAATACTCCATACATTTTCACTCCCCTTCTCAGTCAAACATTTTTCTCTTTAACATTTTTGAGTAATAAATCATAAAATTATGATATTGATTAAACAAATTTTCTTTATTTCCAGGTAAGTGGGAGGATTCAAGGACATGCGAAGGACAATGTACGTAGTATTGACTTATTGATTACAATGCTATGTCATGTAAGGTAATAGATTTGATAAAATCTAATTCAATACAAAAATCTTGTTAAATATAATTTCTATTTCTTATGTATTTCAATTAACTATTATAATTGATTTTATTTTAAGATATCTCTCTTAAAAAATCGACTCCTTATACCTCAATATCCCTTTCGCACTGAGCTGGTTGCCCAATTGGGGATTTTGGACTCGTTAAAATTATCACGTTAGGAAGATTTATGTATACAAACACCTTGGCAGGTAAAGATTATTATTATTTTTATTATTATTATTATTATTATTATTATTATTATTATTATTATTATTA
>NC_090725.1:196744018-196761518 GCF_036898095.1 Palaemon carinicauda
TTGATAAAACACAATACCCACCTAAACATTAGAGAAAACAGCCATTCCATTCTTTCGATATGGACACTTGAAATATACTGAAATATTGCATTTTATAAAAATAATCGTAAAGACTTGTCAAATATGATTGATCTTAGCGTCAAAACTTACATTTTCCAATATGTAGAATCCAAATTTTGAATCATATACTTACTATCTTATATTGCATAACAGATGTCAACAGCTAGGGCACATTGGATGGCAAAGTTGTTGTTAAAAATGACTTAGGCTACATAAGCTATTAGTTGAGTGTTGCAAATGTTATCTAATAACCATTTCATCAGTTAGCCACTGTATATTCCATATAGTTCAACATAGGTGTTTTCTATATAGTTTTACATTGATGTTTTCCATAATTTTAACATGGATGTTTTATTAGACAGCTGAGCCTGAATTGACAGGGTATGCCAGAACTGGAGACCTAAGCCAAGGGTCACTGGGGTTTACTTTGCATTACATGTTTTTACCTAGATAGTGTCCAAATTACACAGGACTTGAATAATATTGGATGAACAATCAGGCTAGATTTAGGTCATATATATCGATTCCTGAATCTAGTCACACCCCATATCTTATTAAGACGAGCAGGCTAACGCTGTCATCAAGGCTGACAGGGGTGTGACTGTTTTGCGTGACTGAAAACCCATCAGCACTAGGAAGATGGATGATTGCTGGTCCTGAAATCAGCCACTCTGTTGCACAACATGAGACAACATATGGGCAATCCTTTACAGGAGGAGAGCCATGATGCAAAGGATATTGTTCACTAAACTGCCAACGACCCGACTGGCACAAATCTTGAGAAAGGCAAGGCCTGATTCTTGGATTTTACGAACACACTGAAGGGCAAAGAAGAATCCACCATCTATGAACCAATCAAAAAGAACATTATTGACATTTTTCGATAAATGCCTGCATCTATTGACTCTTCAAAAAAGAAAAAGATAAAATTAAAAAAAAAGTTATATTCATATTATGAAGAACAGACTGGGATTTGAAAGAGTTCTTCTTTCAGTAGAATTGATCACACCCAGCTGCCTCTTTAATTGTGTAAGGCTCTGAACCTGTCGGAAATCCTACATTACTGCCATTCTTAAGTGCAAAATTGCAAACCATGACATAGAGATAGACATATACACGGTCATAATTAATTATGCTGCGTTGGTGAAAAGGCGGCCCCCAAGGAGTTCTAAGACATTCGAAGAGTACAGAATGCTCAAAGTCCTTCTTGTAATACAAGCATGCTCTACCAAGTACAACAAAACAGGTAATGTGTTTGATGTCTACCAGTAATCTTGTCGGGAAGCTGATACTAGATCAAGGCGAGGACGTGGGTGAGACGCAGGAATGATAAGATAGGGCAAAATTTCCTCAGACTGGTGAAACTTCCTTATAGAAAAAGACACCAAAGCCAAGCTTTTTTTAATTTTTGCCTAAAATGATTGAAAGTCTGTTGAAGAAGTATAGGCCTAATTCTAATATCCAATAATATATTGGCCTGATAGAGCCTCTGATATGGTTGCTTTCACCCTAATTGTGATTATGGGACTGATATCGTACCAAAAAGCTAGGGAGTGGGTCCATAGATCTAAACTCAGATTTTAAATAGTGATAAACTTATGGTTTGTCATCAAGATCAATAAAAAAGATCAAGAATTTACGAGTTTATTGCGATATGTAATATATCTGTATATTCAGAGGTGCTCATCTTGAAATAATGCCGATATATAAAATTCTTAGGCTACTAACAGGTTTTATCAAAAGAACAGACTTCAAGAGTCTGAGTGCTCGTTTCCAGAAATGAAGTATTATTAGTTATATGTCCCACTTAATCAATGAGGTTTCTTTCACTATTACAGTTACATTTTCCAGGGAATGATAAATGTTTCTATGAATCAAAACTGTACAAGACAAATGGGAGAAAGATTTGAGGGAAGATTGCTGTATAAATGAAGCATGGCGAAAGAAAAACGAGTGATTAGAGAAAATAATAGAAAGACTAACTGCCCACCTAAAAAAAGGTATTTAATGAATGGCTAATCAATTTTTTTTTATCATAATAGTGTATTTTTTTGGGTAGATGCCTCCCCACCAATGCTTACTCAGGTATTATGCTCTCTCTCTCTCTCTCTCTCTCTCTCTCTCTCTCTCTCTCTCTCTCTCTCTCTCTCTCTCTCTCTCTCTCTCTCTTTTATATATATATATATATATATATATATATATATATATATATATATATATATATATATATATATATATATATATATATGTATATATATATATATATATATATATATATATATATATATATATATATATATATATACATATATATATATATATTTATATATATATATATATATATATATATATATATATATATATATATATATATATATATATATTTCCAGCCGTAATCTAGTCCACTGCAGGACATTTAAATGCCTGAGACATGTCCTTCCACTCACGTGTGTTTATGGTCCTTCGATGCCAGTTTATACCCGCAAATATTCTTAGCTCGTGAATCCATCGTCCTCTCTTCTTTCTTTGCGTTTCGTTTGCAATCTATAGGGACCCATTATTTTGATCTATATGTCAATCACTTATTTGTCATTCTCAATATCCATGTAAATTTTTTTCTTCTTAAATGTTGTTAAAATATCCTCTACTTTATATTGTTCTCGTATTCAAGTTACTCTTTTTCTGCCCCCTAGTGTTATTCTCATCATTATTCTTTCCATAGCTCTTTGACTTGTAACTGGTTTATATTCTGATGCTTTACTAAGGCTAATTATCTGATGCATTAGTAAGATCATTGGAATAAATACTTTTCTTTATAGAGAAAGGTGCATTTCACATTTCATATTTTATTTTTGTTTACCTAAAGGTCTTCATCCCATGCTTTTCCTTTTTAATTTCAGTCTCATTTCCTGGGAAACACTTGCTGACTGTACTAAGAATGTATACTCATAAACAATCCCTGGAGATTCGTGCATCTCATTTAGTTTTTAGCTCTGCATTTTCATTGAACATTATGGTAATTTTACTTATATTTATTTTCATTCCCACATTTCTGCTTTCTCTATTCAAATCTACTATCATCTTTTGCTGTTTCCCCCATGATTCACTAAATAAAACTCTGTCATCTGCAAACCCTAAGTTGTTAACGTATTTCCCACTAATTTTAATGCCAACTTTTCCCAAATGTAAATTCTTAAAAACTTTTAGCCACTCTTTGAATAATTTAGGAGAGATATTGTTTGCCTGTCTGACTCTTTCCCGATCAGAATTTTCTCAATATCTCTATGTAGTTTTAGGATTGCTGTACTTACCTTATAGATACATTTAAGAGATCCATGATAAGAATCATATATTCTTTTATTTATATATATATATATATATATATATATGTATATATATATATATATATATATATATATATATATATATATATATATATATATACATATATATATATATATATATATATATATATATATATATATATATATATATATATATAGATAGATAGATAGATAGATAGATAGATTTATATATCATTATTATTGTTATTAAAATTATTATTATTATTATCATCATTACTATTATTTCTATTATTATTATTTGCTAAGCTACAACCCTAGTTGGAATAGCAGGATGCTATAAGACCAGGGGCCCTTACAGGGAAAATAGCCCAGTGCATATATATATATGTATATTTATATATATATATATATATATATATATATATATATATATATATATATATATATATATATATATATATATATGTATATATATATAAATATATATATATATATATATATATATATATATATATTTATATATATATATATATATATATATGCATGCTACACGGTAAAGCCCTAAGGAAGTCTGAGAAATAGTCATTTACCCTTTCTCATCCTGTCCGGGAGGCATATTTACAATCAGGTCGAAATTTAGACCGATGTTCCGCCCCTGTGCGTGTGACGTCATATACTTTTATGACGTCTCTAACATATAAGGTTCTTGAAACTGTAGCTGTGTTTATTTTATTATTAAACCCGTTTATCATGCGTTTTCTACTTTGGAAAGACATAACATATCATACCAAAAAGAGTAATCAATGCAATTTGTCATGAAAATCATTGTTTTATTTTCATTTAGTAGTCGAGCTTTTTCAGGAAGATGCACACCCCTTAGTAGTAATCAGCTGTTCATTTACCAAATGTACATAAGCATTACATCTTGTAAAATTACCGCGGTATTTATCTTTATTATGAAACCTTTTTCTTCGTACGTTTCTTACTTTACAACGACACAATATATATTGAAGAAGACTAAGCGAAAATCAATGTTTTATGATTCTTTATTGTAGTTTTCTGCCTCTTTTAGGCATTTTACTAAATTTAACCCATCTTCTCAAAATATATTTGTTCTAACAACCCATTCTTTTAGCACCTTACTCTCAAAACCAAAGAATTTATTACTCCTTCTATGACCATTATTGTGGTCAATAAACACTGTCAACACAGAAGACCACAGTCACTCATAGTAACCCCTGAATTCGTATTAAGCTTGCCGCACACTGAGCCCGAACGGAACCGCCCTATCAGAATCGAAACGTCCGATAGAAATCGAAAGCATGCATTCTTACCTGGCTGCGCACATTGGGCCAGAACAGAACGGAACTGACGCGCCAGAACATAACGGAACCGACACAGTATTCTTTGAAAGCTATTTTTTCTGAAGCGTCGGTGGCGTCTGACAGGCTACGCATGCGCAGAACGACTGCAGCGGTTGTTTTGGAGAGGGTTGCCGAGGAATTTGGAGGTTAGAGTGATAGCAACCAATATTTTTCTGATGTCAGAAATTAGACGAATGTATTTTAATAACAATGGTATAAACATATGATTTAATACAAAGATTTTAGGAGTGATTATTATTATTATTATTATTATTATTATTATTATTATTATTATTATTATTTCTTTTTTGAAAACATATACACATCTGGCTTATGGATTCGATAAAAGATTGATATACAGAATATCTAATCATTGTAACATCAATTAAATAAAAACTCAGTTATGATTAAGGAAAACTTCCTTCAATTATATAAAATTTTGCGTCGGTTCCGTTCTGTGGCTTCTGGCTCAGTGAGCGCGCTGGACGTCGTTTCTGCTCTGTTCTGAGGCTTCGGTGTCTTAGGCAGCGGTTCCGTTCCGGCTCAGTGTGCGACAAGCTTTACCCCTCGAGCCATTAGTAAACACAGTGACGCCATAAAAGCATATGATATCACAAGAACGGGGCAGAGCATCAGTCTAAATTTCAAGCTGATTGTAAATGAGTCCGTGAGTCGAGAACGGAACCCACAAATTGAGCTGAGCAGCTCGATTTGATAAATAGAGAGGGAAATGAACAAACTTCACCTGGAATATTAAAAAAAAAAAAAAAAAAAATCATTACTTTGAAAGTATAGTCGACAGTATCTTGGCTGCCGCACTCTTGCAACTTAATAATTCTTAACGAGTCGTGTGTATATATATATATATATATATATATATATATATATATATATATATATATATATATATATATATATATATATATATGTGTGTGTGTGTGTGTGTGTGTATGTGTGTGTGTGTATGTGTGTAAAGATTTTATTGAAATCTTTACCTTGAAGTATATTCCTATTTGCTTCAGGTAGCTTACTCTTTCGAAGTAGAGTTACTTCTTGCACTGGGGTTGTGCCTTTAGTGACCAACACTTTTTGAGAAATAGAATACTAAATAAGGATCAAAGAGTTCAATCATTTATATAGAAAAATTTTGGCTGAATTTTCAAGATTTCTAAAGTCTTCATACATTTGTTCATGCTTCAGAAAACGTTCATCAATATGGCAATAGTTTATATTTAACTGGACAATAATACAAAAAATTATAAGAAATTCCTTTAGGGCAGTTCTATTTGCAACAAAATTACAAAAAATGAAGATAAAAAAAAAATATTTTACGACCTGTGAATGACGATAGTTAATACAGAAATTGTCTCCATATATTTTATCTATTTACATTTCATAAATATTATACATGTGTATTCATTGTTAGTTATAGGAATATTTCCTTTTGTACGTAGCTAATTATAATTAATCTGATATTAGCAAGAACATTTATATTCTGAAGCCTGAAAAATTATATTTCTTGAAGTATAAATGAAGAAATCAGTAGATTTTACAATGTATCTACTCTGCTAACTTCCAAAGAATATCATCTCCGAAATCCCATGCTATCAGTACTGTATATTCCATTTTAAGTTCCTCTTTCAGTTCGTCCTCTTAAGTATGCTCAGCATATATATGGTTTTAGGAATGTTCTACTTTTTTTCTGATTCCATAATTATTTATCAATGTTTAACAACGTCAGAAAGTCAATCATGAAAATCGATTATCTGAAATGTTTCAACCAAAAGTTCTTTTAGGTCTATGGCCTAAAGAGAAATGGTGACCATATTCGAAATGCTATCGGTGCTATCGCTCTAATGGATTTGGATAATACAGATAGCTTAAAAATGAAATTAGAATTTTTTAATATGATATATAATTCTTACAAATGTATCACTTAGTGTATGTTAAGCAGTATCCAGCAGCTGTTTCAATTAACAGATTATATAATTACATAATTCACATCTCAATTTTTACCCACCTTTGCTAAATCGTTTTCAACAATTAAAGAGAATTAAAAGACGTATATGTTCTACTCCAGACAAAGCACTGTTCCCAATTATACAGTTGGCTTTAATGAAATTATTTAGTAACACTAAATTACAAGTCATGAAGTTTAGGCAACTGGGTAATTAGACCGGATGACTATACAGCTATTATACATTGACTATACAGTCCTTAACGCTTCATTTCGTTGAAGCAATTCAAATATAAAATTGCACCACGTTTAGATAGTTATATTATCACTCCAATTCCTTAAGAACAGTTGAGCACACATTAAGTATCAATGCCATGGAGATCAGAGATGTCGAAGAAAACGGAGTTATCAGAGCCTAAGCGAAACTTAACTTTTATATACCTTCTAAGAGAGATATTCTCCTCTATCCCAAAGTAACCTGTGTACACCCAACCTCGGATATACATTAGCTAATTGTCAGGTAGTACAACATCAAAAACCTCGGTCCCAAACGTTGTAAGTATCTTTTACAATAAAGAACTTCAAGTTTACATAATTGACTAAGTTGTTACTAAAATTATTCTTATTTACTTAATGAAAAAGTTTTGTTACGGTTACTCATATTTACGTAGAAATAACATAGTTTATGAATCACTGCTCTTTTTGGATGATTCACTCCCATTCTAGCTTCCGCGTATCAGCATCCGGGCTGGATTCTTCTAGATTTCCTACATTATGTTAGATTCTTCCCTCGTCGTGATTAAGATAGGCCACATCAGATCTTTATCACAGCGTAGTAGATTAATTAAAAATAACCCTTTATCTACGTACTCGTTCTATGTAGTATGTATATATGACCCTGATAAACTACACAACAATAACTTATGATAATACTAATAATAAATCTAAATACCACTATTACTCCCCTTATGAAAGTAATTTTTCTAAGCTCTTAAGAAATGCTTCATAATCCTTATATCGAGAGATTCTTTTTTCCAAACATTTATAACTAACTGGAACCAAAAAAATATTCTTTGGAACTGCTCTCCTCCATTTCATTTGAAGCATTTCTTTTAGCGTAAATATGTTTACTTTCAGAAGAAGAGTAACATAAGTTCATATAATAATGTTTCATATAATGGTGCATTCTGCTTGTACTTGCAATGTGGATTCTTTTAAGAAGACGGATTGCCAGACCCTGAAGTGGTGAATTCCATTCACTGTTCTGTCCCATGAGGTATTGATCTTCTGTATTGAAATTGCCATCGTTTCATGTAGGAAAAATATGATTTCCAATCCCCCTAAGAAAAAAATTGGGCATTTAATTTTTGGTTTAGGGACTCCCCTTTGCTTCTCGGAGGGAGAGTTCAAGAAAAAAATACACGAATTGCAATCCTAGACTCGAAAGTCAATGGTACGTGAAGTCTTGATGGAATAGCAAACTTTTATTATATTGTTAGTTAGAAATTAAACGAAATGTATAATGTATATTCGTCAAAAATAGTAATAGTTAGTTAACGATAATCTATGACTCATATTGTATAATCAATTGATTCTACGATTACAATTTATGATTCAACTTTATAAATTTGTATAATGATTTCCCTCTTAATACTACTACTACTACTACTACTACTACTACTACCTTAAAATGGTTGTAATTAAGCCACAATTTTTATATTGTGCACCATGGTTAAGGTGTTGCAATTTACAAACCCGATAATTTTCAATTGGCTTGTCTTTGTTATTATGATTTCAACTGCTTGTTAAACACACCATATTCGTTTAAACCTTATGCACTCACCTCAGTAACTAACACAACACTATCTTTCTCCATTTAAAACACATCTGAAAGAAAGTCCATTCTATGATTATTCTAGCCAAAAGTGCTGTCCTAATTAGATATTTTGCATTGTAATAGTGTTTTATGTCAAGCGGTGATGGACACAATATTATTACATACTAGTTTAACTCTCCGGTTACAAAAATGTCTATCGCAATTATATATCTCTAACTTTACTTTACTCTACTCTTTCTTGTTAG
Organism: Palaemon carinicauda; assembly: GCF_036898095.1. Lineage (NCBI taxonomy): Eukaryota > Metazoa > Arthropoda > Malacostraca > Decapoda > Palaemonidae > Palaemon > Palaemon carinicauda. The sequence continues at coordinate 196,752,787 of NC_090725.1, forward strand.
AGTATTTTTGGAAGTTAATCTTTTGATAACTTTATTTGCCATTAGATTAACTATTATCCACAGAAAGAAATGTATGAATAACCGTTGCCTTTATACTTTGTAGTGATCATTACTGTGTTCCTTTTACTCTTCTCAAATGTAAAAGGCAGTGTCCTTTTCCTATTAGCAACTTTCAGTAATTAGGTAGTGGATTTTATTAGAGCTTTCCTCAGCGTTTCACTAAAATCAACAAAAACTCAGTCAACAATTCTTGTTATAGGATGAGTAATACATAAAACATATCCCTTGGGTATTAGGGTTATTTCTTGTTCTCATTCATATGGTAAAGGAAAATAAGCAGGTCACTTCTCAAATTCTTTGTTGATAGTATACTGTTCAGGTTTGGTATCTACAAAATAAGAAAGTTAATCAGTAATTACTATTTATCCAAAGAAAGTCACCTGTGATATACTGTCGGGTAAAGGGAATCAGTTTCGATATATGAACCAATTATTGAACTGGCTGCCTTAGCTATTGCTACAACATAATGAAACCAAATTTCATGAATATGCCAATATTTTCGAAATGTATATCAATAGGTACTAAGCTATATTCTCTTACATCAATATTTATTTGATGATAATTTAGATATTTTGGGCAATAGTAATTATTTACTTAAAAGACAGCTTGTTACATATCTACAGGATTAATGAGAGTGAAGTGATGATCTATACACGCAGTCTCTCTCTCTCTCTCTCTCTCTCTCTCTCTCTCTCTCTCTCTCTCTCTCATAGGTGCTGATGTACAATATGAAAACCCTATATTGGTATTGGTATCAAATTTTCTTGCAAGATATAGGTGTTTAATGCTCACTGTTTCTGTGTGGAGCCTCAGCATTCATAATCTGAGAGGAAGACTAAATCATAATCTATATAACTACCAATCGAAATTACCAAAATACACATTGCAGCTCCCATCTTGTTATGGTTTTCTAACATGTTGCAGTTTCGTAGAATTATGTCTTTTAGTGTCAGGTTTACTATAAGACTAGAATTGTTGTTATACTACCCAAGCTGTTTTGCTAATTTATCCCCAACAAACAAGTGCTAATGAAGCATTTCGTTACACAGTGCGAGAGATTTATCTTATTCGTTACGGTAGTTATTACTGTCCTCTTTTTAATCGTTACGCAAATAGAATGTACTTTGTTATGGATATTGTGCGTTTATTATATGTTAATGTCATATCCATCCTAGTTTAATTTTACCTAAGCTAGAACCATCCTAGTCGGACAAATTTTACTCTTTGCGCTATTTTCAATACATAGATTTTGATCTCATGTATAAGCTGAAACGTCTTGGTCGTTAATGTGCAATGTTTTCTATCAACAATGCATAGCTTTCATGATGTTATAGCTATTTTCGTATGTATACTCTTAGTTTTTTCATAGTTCTACGATGTAGGAGAGACATTTTTACTTACGATATTTGAAAATTGTGCACAGCTTTAATTTACAAATGTCATATTTTCTGTTCAAAAATAAAAAAGTATACATAACTTCATAATTGACCAATAAATTTCATAACACAATATACAGATTAACTTGAAGGTTCTCCTTTTTAAAATTTCTAATAGGTATATTCCTATTGTAACTAAACGCTGGATTTCAATCTAGGATGTAGAAGCTAGAGTTATATGCGTAATTAAGAAGATGGATTGCGATAGACTGCAGAAGTAATGGATTCCCATTCACTATTCTGGGAGATTGATTTCTGATCAACTATGCAGATATAGCTAACAGTTCTTACAAGATAATGTGATTCGCTATCCAGCTGAGAAGAAAAATTGTTGTTTAATTTTTTATTTGAAAAGCCCCTTTTATCTTCTCTATGTGTTCTTGAATATTCATTCCTATCTAAGATTTTAAAAAAGTATAATATATGGATAAGCTATGGTTGAATATAGTGAAGTATATACATTATGATTTTGATCTCATGAGAAGGCACCAGATGTCAATTGATGAAATGGAATGCACTCTATTTGACATTTGATTTGGTCTTCCTTTCCTATTTCTTTGGATAAATAAAATTGTAGTCAAGGCCAATACACGATTTAAAGTAAAAAAAAATTACCTATAAATGAAATGCATGCAGCCAAAATTTCTGATTGGATTCTGGTATGTTTACACAAGATTGAGAGATTGATTACATTCTTATGTATAGTACAGTTAACCTTCATAACCCTCGGGTATAATGTTCGCAGACCCTATGGATACGGAATTTTGGCGGTAACAGTTATTAGAAAATTTCATTTGGATACAGAACCGAACACAAAATTACTGAACATGTATGGTACTTTCTAGAGCCGAACAATTCAATATTGACCTATTTAAATTGTACACACACACACATATATATATATATATATATATATATATATATATATATATATATATATATATATATATATATATATACATATATATATATATATATATATATATATATATATATATATATATATATATATATATATATATATATATATATGTACACACCCACACACACACACACACACACACACACACACATATATATATATATATATATATATATATATATATACATACATACACATAAATATATATATATATATATATATATATATATATATATATATATATATATAGAAATAGTATGCTATTTTTAATAAAGTATTATCCTTCACTGACTAGTAAAATACAGTACAAAATTTCCCTTTTATTTATCGATGATAATAATAATAATAATAATTATAATAATAATAATAATAATAATAATAATAATGAAGGTGATAATACTGACCATTATAATAATGTATATTTCTAGTTTTATATATTACTTATCGTATATACAGTTCTCTACACATAGCATATACATGTTATACGACAGGCACTGCCCTGTAATAATAATCTTCAGGGATACGAATCTATGCTGATTACGATAGTGATGGTATAGTGATGAATAGCATGATAGTGGTAACAGAGAGGCGAGGTGAATGCATGTGAAATTTATTCACCAAATAGCGAGCTTATATACAAGCAGTTGCGAGGAAAACTGTCAAAGAAAAATTACACAATTTGAAACATGCCATGGAAAACTAAAACAGGTTTTTATCGTCAGAGCGTGTGAGAAACAGGTGCGATGAGCTGTAGGTGGGCCATTTTGCAGTAGATACAGAGGTTTTAGGCAATCTGTGGAGACCCAGTCTTCTTAGCAATAAATGTTGATTAAGAAAGCCTTCGGTGTGAGATGGATCACAAGGAAAGAGCCCGTGTAAGGGGACGTTAATGGTGGCTTGCTAGTGTCATTGCACAGAAGACAGGCACTGCGGTGTATAAATCTTTTGGCATGTGTTGCTTTACTTGGGGTTTATAAATCTGGTGGCTTGGAGTAAATTTAGCCACAACGTGGCGTAGTCGCTGGAGATTGTTGGAGTCATTGCAGTAAGATATCAAAGCTGGTTTCAGGTTGCTTTGAAAAAGTCCAACCATTCCATTAGCTGTAGGGTTGTAGGTGATTGTCTAATGCAGGGTAATGCCCAAGAGATGAGCAAATGATGTTCACAATTTAAAGGTGAAAGTGGTACTCTTGTCAGAAGTAATATGCTTATGGATACCATATCTCGCTATCCACCCTGAAAATAAGACGGATGTACATGAGGACCTTTGCATGTTTAAAGGTTAAAAGTCCAGTCTTGAATGGCAGAGGCAAGCGACATGGATATTGCCCTATCAAGCAGGACAATGCTCCAGAGACTGACCATATGTACATATGATCAATGCCTAAGCCTTCTCTTCATCCAACCTAGGACCAAGTAGGGCCAGGCAATGGCTGCTGATGACTCAGCAGATAGACCTATAGGCTCCTCCAAACCTTCATCCTTAGCTCACGAGGATAGTGAGGCTGCAGCGACCAAAGAAACTAACGAGTTTGAGCGTGACTCGAACCCCAGTCTGGCGCTCAACAGTCAGGGGCGTTACCACATCGGCCTCCACAACCCCTGAATGGCTTCAGGCCAACGAGTTGAGCAGTCATTGATAGTACACAGGTAACAGTGTCCTTGTGATGTGTGTAGGGGACATACAACGTCGGCGTGAATGTGAGCATAACTACACTGAGGTTGATGTGGTCACTTCTGAATCCATGTGTTGCTGTACTTTTACTGTACTTCAAGTACAGGAGAGGATTTAATCCTTAGTATCCTTAGTAATACTGTGTCAAATGGACTTCATCTTCAGTAGCTGTGTAGTAGATTGGCATGAGGGATGTGAAAGGGCATGGATGAAATCAAACACCTTTCAGCACTTAGAGAAGGTATCTATGGTCTGGGTCTACCGGTACTGAAGTCATAGAGGAGGGTGTAGTTGGAGTCATCGAGGGTAACGTCTTCCCAATGAAGGGAATAGCGGGGTGTCCTACATGCTTAATACTCTGGATCTTTTAATTGTGCTTCTGCCAAGGCAATGTAATCCAATCCTAGATAAATGGTGGCCAATGTGCTTTTTGACAGGGCAGCAGCAAGGGATTTTATTTTCCTAGTGACGTGTTGAAGGGTGCAGTTGCATTCTGTTAAGGTGGACAGATGTCGACGTTGACGAGCGGATTAGGAGTAGGACTGTCAAGTGAAGGCATGCAAATGATGATATGCATACTTTCCAAGAAGTGGTGAATGTCATGGACAACCAAATGCAACACCAGCAGCTCTTGGTCGAAGATAGAGTAGCCGTATTCCACCTTGGACTGTTTTCTACTGAAGAATATCAATGGGTGAGGCATGTCATTGACCACCTGCTCGAGTACTGCACCACTTGCAAAATCGCTGGCATCAGTGGAGAGAAGAAGAGGAGCTTGGAGCACCGGAAAAGTTAGAGCAGCAGCAGTTGATTAGGCATTTCTTGCCCCATCATGGAGACTGCACTTCAGAATTTCTGGCCTACCATTGAGGGAACTGAAAAAGCTGTGCTATGCATGTGGCTGGCAATGGTGAGAACTGTTCCAGGAGGTATGTTTTGAGTGCATGATACACTATTGAAGCATTTAATTGGTCGCAAAGCTAACCGGAGATTTCTGTGAAAGTGTTCTAGGAGAATGCTGCGACAACATAGTCGGCTTTACTGCTTGAGCAATTCACACCCTTAATGCGAACCTGACATTCGCCTTGCTGGAACCAAGCAGATGCTTCTCTTTTGGCAAAAGGGGGCAGTTTTAACGAAGCAGCGTGGGTTCCAGAGTCAGGATTAGTGGGTGGCATTGTAACATGGGTAGTTGCGTAGCAGTGGGCGAAAAAAAAGCCAGTGAGGAGCTGATTACTTTGGGGGTCACCAATTGTGTAATGTGGCTGTTAGGTACCAACAAATAGGAGAGGTGAATGCATGGGAAGTATACTCAACAGATAATGAGGTAATGTACAAGTAATTGCGAGGAAAGTCAGAAAACTAAACAAAATCTGAAACGTGCAGTGGCAAGCTCAAAAAGGATTTTAATATCAGTGTGTGAGAGAGTGAGAGATGAAAAAGACAATATCATTTAAGTGTATGAGCATATATGAAACACATTTGATACAATAGTGTAGGCTTTTCAATGTTTACTGTCAATAATTTTAGAACAGGGCAAAATGATCATCGTTATTCCTTTTATTGGCCGAAAGAAGAGCAAATCTTGACCATGTTAGATGAAGGCTGTTGCTAGGGGAAGACAACATAGAGGAATACATGATAAGAACAGCAAAAAAGGCAGTAAAATATTGATTGGAAGTAATAGATCATTAGCTGTTCGTCATTTAATGTTAAACTCTTGTATTTTTTTATTTCTTAGAAAAATGTCATTATAAGAAACTGTAGCGTTAGCCTTTTTATATTATATCTTACTTCTGCAAGGAAAACATTTCTTTGGGAACACCAAAGTTATTTCAGTGCAGAGCTGTGTACTAGAATCTCATTCTCTTATATTTTTTGTCAAATCCACAATAAATCTAAACATTTAACTCATTTTATCCAAAGCCCAGCTCTCTTGTTCATTTTTTCAGTGTTACTCCGTCTCTCCTGTCAATGATTCAATGAGGTATTCAAGTACCACAGAGCAACTATGAAATAACCGAACTATTCTTCCTTGGCATAAATATTAGGAGTTCCAATCCAGTTCTTTTTGTAATAGTAAAAAGTATCCATTGTTGTATATACTTCAGATTGTGTTACAAACGGTGTACATCATCTATTTGGTAAATATTCTCCTAAAAGTCTTTGCTTAAGATTATCTCCATCTATAGTACAATTTGCATTTATAAGTTGTGAGTGGTTCTTACCTGTTGAATGCGGAAAACATTTAAGCACTTTGATCTCATGAAAAGTCACCAGATGTCAATTGATGAAATGGAATGCACTCTATTTGACATTTGATTTGTTCTTCCTTTCCTATTTCTTTGGATGAATAAAAGTGTAGTCAAGGCCAATACACGATTTAAAGTCCAAAAAATTACCTATAAATGAAATGCATGCAGCCAAAATTTCTAATAAAAACATTTTCTTTTCTTATTCTTGTCTTCCAATGCCTCTAGTTTTTAGGAGGATAAAAGGCATGGCTTGATCATGTTGACAAGGTTTTTATACCAGCTTTGCCTTTTTGTAGATGTAGGTTTCTAATTTTCAGTGCTAAAAATATACTTTAGTTTTGCTTGGTGCATCCGCAGCTGCGTATGTTGATATTCTGGAATTATTTTTTGAAATGCATCTTTCAAATTTATTCAGGAACCCAAATATTTCAACAAAGGGCTTTAACTTTTCCAGACCATGAGATAATTATTTAAAAAAAAAAGAAAGAATCATACCGGCTAAAAATCTTTTGCTCTAACAGAAAAATCAGGATTTTTCCTTTTCATCATGACCTTATTGCGAAAATTTAAATGCCTTCTGTGGCTTGTCTCTTTGTCACTTGTCATCTACTTACACTTCGTAGTGGATGGGGCTGTGTTGGTGCTTGATCATATTTGCTTACTCTGCTTTGTTATATATCCTAAATCAAAGAAACATTCTTACCATATGTGCACGCAACATCTGCAAAAGCCTTTTTATCTTCAGTTTAATCAAAAATTAGTTCCTTCTCTAAATTGACAATAACCGAATAACTTTTTTGCCTTTGCATCAGCATTCACTTCATTTAAAAAATGTTAACACTACCATGGTTTTACAGCACACACTCAAGTGGCTGGATGTGAACCAGACAAGAAGATGGTGAATGCTCTAAATCTTTTAATGAACAATTTACATACACGTATAAGTGAGATTCATTGTATGGTTTTGTATAATATTCCTAGTTGGTAAACCATAAGTTGGTGAATCTCCAAATATATATGCTGTACTATAGTTGTATTAAGGTCTTCGAACACAGGCCAATTTTAGTGGATGGTGGGTGACACTCTTATGTAGAAAGAAATCAAACTCATGTGTTTTTATGGATGCCTGCGCACAAGTAAAGATTGGCTCATGTGCAAGCATCCATAGAAACACATGCTTTTTTTCTAAACATGAAACAGTGGCAGCCACGGTTAACTGAAAACTGGTCTGTGTGGGAACCCTTACTGATTGTACTACTATTCTTGCAGTGCTTCTTCCTCTGTTATTGTAATTTATTTACTATACTAAGCTATATAGGGTTTACAAATCTGCTTATATGTATGGCAAGGTTTTATCCGGTTATCCAGTATATTTAGTCATCCTGTTCATGTTGTTCAGCATTTTGTCTTTGTATAACCAAAATGGGCCTTTAACGCTTGGTAGGTTAACAGGCCTCAAATTTGGAACCAGGTACAGGCACAAAGCAATTTTTCCCAGGTTTCATCCTATTGCTTTGTCTGTGGCGTCGTTCTCGAGGTGTGCCGCATAAGACTTTGTTATGATACAATAGGGTTAGGACGCACAAGTCAGAGCTTCAGATACTTGCAGAGATGTAGCTCTTCAAAATTTTTTTGGTCTCAATTTTGGTACCACACTACTAAACTGTATTGAAATTTCAATTTCATATGCTTTTACATTTTGCCGAATATCTCAGAGTGATATTAATAAAAGTTAAAGAGATTTTCACTGAGCATTGGTGAATAGTATTGCTATGCAGTGATGTTGCCATCTTTGTGCTAGGCTGCCGGATGTTCAAGTATATAGGGGGAAAATTAAAAAAAAAAAATCCAACTTTTCAGGTTGGCAAAATGTAGAAAAAACTCCCTTCTGAGAAAAGACTCGACGAGATTTTGGAATCTCTTAGTGATTTTAATAATATTGAGTGTGCTGATGACACGTGCTTTTATCAGAAATATGGTGACGTGCCCCAGGTGGACACCATCGACCAGGGAAGTGTAAGCAATTTTTCCCACTCAGCACTCTCCTATTCGACTCCATCTACTGTAGCACCTCTTCAGAAAGTGAGCCTCCATTTCCCCTTTCTTCTCATTTTCAAACAAGAAGAGGATACAATTCCCTATGAAGAAGGTTAAGATGCCTGTACCATGCGACGATGGTAACGACAACGATGTATATGACCCTCCCATAACCTTGACCCCTTCAGGAGCCCGTCAGGAAAGGCCCCCATCTCCACCAGTGTGCCATCAATCAGTGCTACCAGAATGTTTTTTGAGTGCCACCCCAGTGCCTTTTTCAAGTGCCACCCCAGAGCCTTTTTCAAGTGCCACCCCAGTGCCTTTTTCAAGTGCTACCCCACTGCCTT
>NC_090725.1:196766518-196769018 GCF_036898095.1 Palaemon carinicauda
TAATATAAGCTTTGTTAAGATTTTATATACCACTAAGAGTAAAGTTATTGATTTCTCAGGTCTTTTGTGTCTTCCTTTTTGTGAATTAGTATAATGATAAAGTTCTTGCAAGCTGTAGGTTTAGAACATTATTAAAGAAATTTGGTGTGGAGTTCAGGTAGTTTTACTACTATGAAGTGTCCTCCATCTATTATTAAATCTATTGTTAGACCATCTTCCAACATATGATTCCCATGAAGATGAATGCTATGAAGAAATGCAAAGTGCAATGGATAAGATCCCAGAGATATATGCGAGAATTGTGATTGGCAACTTCAATGCTAAAATAGGAAGGAATAATCAAGGAATAGAGGATAAGATGTGTGTTGAGGGTCTTGGCAAAGTTAGAAATGAAAATGGAGCACAGTTCATAACATTTTGTTTAATAAACAATCTTGTCATTGAGGGTACGCTTTTCCAGCATGAGGAAAACCACAAATTTATATGGATTTCACCATGTGGCAATTATAAAAATCAAATAAATCACATAGCCATTAATAAAGAGAAAAGGATGACTTTGATAAATGTAAGAATCTATAGAAGTGTGGATACTGATAGTGTTCACAAGCTCCTCATTGCCACACAAAAATGTAAATTGAAAGCATCCAACAGAAAGATAAATAGAATACCTAGGTTTGAGTCAAATAAGTTTCTAGAAGATAAGCACAGAGGAGTCCATTTGCAGTGTCAGAGAATTTGAAAAAACGACAAGCAGAAAATCAATGAAGAATGGTGTGATATTAAGAACATATCTTAGTCAGTTAGTAGTGAAATTTTGGAACTCGCCGTTGCCAGAAGAAAGTGAGATACTATAAAAAGGAAACAAAGCCAGAAGTTGATTGTTGGAATTTTTCGAGGAAGTAATGAAAATGTCAAAGTAGACCATGGTAAGTATTCAAGTATTGATAGTGGGGTCCAAAGAAAAGTCAGGAATGACTAGAGAGAATATTTAGACAGTAAAGCAGATGAAGCTGACCAAGCTATGAATTCAGGGAGTGGTATGGTTAGAGTTGCTCACGGAATTGTTAATAACATCTCTGCAGGGGCAAAGAAGAACATACCCATCAAAAAGAGATAGATATGTTGTAACAATAGAAGATGAAGAAAGGCAACGTTGTATGAAGCACTTTGCTGATGTCACGAATAGGAGATATGAAGGGAATGATTTGATTGATATACCTGAAGCTGAGGGAGACCTTGAGGTGCCCATGAATGAATTCAGTGCATTTGAAGTCGAAGCCATCATTAAAAAATTCAAGAGATGGAAAACTCTGGGATACGATGGAAAAACTGCTGAAATGAAACTGGTTGACAATGAAGAGGCCACCAAAATACTTATAAGATTATATTGTAGAATGTGACATGAAGAGGCAAAACATGATGAATTGGAGCTAGGCGTGTTGGTGAGAATAACCAAAAAAAGCAGACTTGACTGATTACAATAATTACAGAAACGTCACATTTACGTCAGTTGTCATGAAAATATATAGGATGCTTATCTAAAAGAGATTAGAGAGAAAGATTGATGAAAAACTGAGAGGTGAACAAGCAAGATTTAGAAAAGGTAGAAGTTGCACTGACCAGATTATTTCCAATATGATAAATGCTGTATACTAATGAATAAGGCATAGAAATCCAATTTTCATAGCTTTTGTGTACTTTGAAAAAGCCTTTGATAGTGTGCACCAGCCAATATTTTCAAGAGTTCTGTGTCATTATGGAATTCCTCTTAAATATAAATATTTTATTAAGATTGTTCATTATCATAGCAAGTGCAAATTTTATGTTAGTGGGTCTCCAAGGGAATGTGTTGTCACCTATGTAATTTATACTCCTCATGAATTTTATAATGCATAGAACAGGTGAAGATGGTGGAGAATGATTGGGCTGGATGGGTAATAGGTAATTAGCTGATCTGGAGTATGCTGATCGTGCTCTTCTTATTAGCAAAACACCATATGAATTACGATGCTTGCTTACAAGAATGCAGAAAATATTACCCGAGGTTGGGCTCAAGATAAATAGAGAAAAAGACAGATGATGGGAACATAAGATGCATTGGAAGGAGAAAGGATTAATGAGGTAGAGTTATTTAAGTATTTAGGAAATAAAATCTCCAATACAGTGTCTTTAATATTACAGTTTAGTTGAAATTAAAAAAAAAAAAAAAAGGAAATCAGACATTGGCTAGGTTAAGTAAAATTTGGAAATAAAATCGCCTGAAAATCCATTTAAAAAATCAGGCTACATATCAATTTAGTAAGATAATTTTTCCTGTATGGACATAAGTCATGTTATGACAATGAAATAATCTCCAACAGATTTAGTAGATTTAAGAACAAAATCCTAGGATGAATATTGGGAGGTGAATGGCATGACAGAATTAGATATGGAAATATAAGAGAGATTACTTGAGTGCCATATGATAATGAGATCATGGTGAGGAGTAGATGAAGATTGT
>NC_090725.1:196781518-196784018 GCF_036898095.1 Palaemon carinicauda
CAGCTGCCCACCATACAATATCTGATATATATGTATATATATATATATATATATATATATATATATATATATATATATATATATATATATATATATATATATATATATATATATATATATATATATATATATATATATATATATATAGATATATTAAACAGTATATATATATATATATATATATATATATATATATATATATATATATATATATATATATATAGATAAATATATATATAATTTTTGGTCATGTTTGGCTATTCCCGTTACTTGGGTAGAGGGAGAGAGGGTATTCATACCCAGGTAAGAGGGGGTGTATGAGTATATGTGCATATATATCAAATGTTTAGTCGTCACTTTTAACGGACTGCAATCTCTACTACACACTTCACATGTATGTAATTTTTAGGTGGGAACCATCTTGTAGACTGTAATGGGTTTTCATCTTTTTTTCTTATCACTCGCTCTTCCCTGCACTATAAATAGGCCAACCTGTCTAAGCATGTATGCGCGTGTTTTATTTTATTTGAATTTTCGTGCCGTTCTTGTTCATAAATCCTGGTAAATAAGCTTGATGTCTGTAAAATAAAGTTTAGTTGCATTCACTTTGCATCTTAGTAATAGTCTAACGGTCACTCGCACAACAGTAAGCAGGGTAATTATAGGCTTACCAAACTAGTTATCTTTTTAATCCCATAATATTAAGACTCTCTTGATAGACTTCGGGGTATTGTCCTTTTTTTAAATATAATGACAGCTGCTTTATTAATACCTATACTGTATGTTATTTCTCGCAGCCCTTATTGGAGATTTAGTAATGTTACTCCATTTAGTGAGTATGTTTGCGATCACTCAAGCGCTGCTGATTATTGTCTATTTTTCATTACTCCCATAATATCTACAGTATTCTAATGGCTGTCGACATAATTTCAAAATAGGTCTGCTGATGATAATCAATTGCCCATAATTTGCTGTTTGGATATCGCAAAGGTTTTGCAACATGTGATGCCCCTATTGTGATTTCCTGTACTATACAAAAATCCATTGTTTTTTTTTTATCAGGAAGTTCAGATAACCGGCCTTGGTATAGTGCTATCTTTAACAGTGCTAATCATGATGCCCTGGTCTTTTAATTTTTAATTCGAACATATGAAAATTTTTAAATAATAGATTGCAGAGAGTAGTTTCTGATGGGTACATTATTGAATATAGGAATGTAGTGTCTGGTGTTCCTGTGAGTAATGCTCCCGGCTCATTACTTTTCCTACTATATATACATGATATGCCGGTTGGCCTAGGAAACAGGCTTGTTGCATACGCAGATGATGCTAAACTCTTTACATATTTTACAGATCTAGCTAAACTTAGTGCACTGCAAATTATGGGGCATGAAGTTGAATCCTCACGAAGTTCAAATTATGATTGTTGGCGGGTCGATGATGGTGGCTTCTTAATTGCAAATTCACTTTTGAGAATCCCATTCAGTTAGTTTTGTCTTCAACTTTCGATGATCAGTATTTTCTTAGAGATGGTTTAATTCTTTCATTCTAAATTGTTTCGAGCATTGTTCCTCTGTGTGGTCTCCTGATGTTGACTCTAATCTTAATTTGTTGGGTGAAATCTTGCGATCTATTTAATTCCTTATCCCTGAACTGGAATTTAATCTCGGGCAACGTCATTTCGTTAGGTTTCTATGCATGTTTCATAAGATTTTCCCTAATTCAGATAGCCTATTACATTTAGATCTTACCAGACAGCACTATCCTATTCTTATTACTAGGTATACAACTAATTCTAAGAGTCTGGCCTTCCCCACCATAAGGCACCACACTACACAATTTTCTAGATTTTTTTCCAACTGTGACCAGATTATGGAATAATATTACTGGTTTGGTAGTTGAATTGGCGGAACTCTAGAAGGTAAAATTTTTCAAAATTCTTTTTTGCTGAACTAGTTGACATTAATCTCGTGTTATAGTGTACATATATTAGTGTGCTACTGTTATTAACACACATTGAGTATGTTAGTTGGGATGTTGAGTCTTGAAGCAAAGTCAATCCAGTTAACTTTAAAATGGTTTATTCTTTAAAAACAACAGTGTTAACATCTCCATCACAGGAGTATAGCTGGTTTGGTCGGATGACCATTCCAGGTGAAGTATTGATAAGAACTGCCTAAAATATCGATATCACAGATATCGTATAGTTAGTTATCTCAGCATTTAAACACATAATGTAAACTCTACATTAGTCTAGGAAGACACCTGCATCCGGTGGCGACACAACTCTTTCACACGGTATGTATTTGTGTTTATGCTTCATAAAAATTTTACATTGCTGAGACCTGCAAAACACATCCTGTTATGATCTTGTCTGACTACAGCAAATCTCACGCTAGCTTCCACTACCACAATGACGTATTACGTCATGTGTTTTAAACATGTAATATGTGACTATTACACATATGAATGATATGTTTCAAAATTATTATTAATAATAG
>NC_090725.1:196809018-196823511 GCF_036898095.1 Palaemon carinicauda
ACATAGTATAAACTGACTCCCCTGGTGTTATAATAATGAGATTGGTCCTCCTTATGGGAAGTTTGGTCATGCCCTCCTTTCTTTAGTCATTAAGACTGAGAAGGCTGTCCTTGATTTATAATGGTTTAGGAAGCCATATGTAAGATATCATATAGACTGGAATAGCATTTTTAGTGGTCATTTTCATTTAAATTGGCCACAATTTTTTGAAAGTGTCGAGCCTGTCTTTTTTTTCTAGATGAGTATTTGGTCAACGCAATTGATAATTGTATCACGTCTCATGTTTTAAAATACTTAGTGACAAACAAACTCTGTTTCAATGATGTTGAGAGAAACCGGAATCTGGTCATCTTTAGAAAGGATACATATCAGGTTTGACTTAGTATAACTAAACACAGCTAAGGGCTGCTTTTCAGAGAATAGTATATGAACATAGATGAAACCTTTTCTTTCACAATCCAGTAACAGAGATGGTGTGTTACCCTTGAATGTGTACCCTATGGTGTAGACTTAACAGTTCATCCATTACTTAAACCTGAATGTTTAGTTACTCACTGTTCAAAAAAAGAACAACCATTTTATCTGATGTGTTTGACAGCAAGCATAATATTGAGATTTTAAGAGTGTACTAGACTGGAGATCGAAAGAGATTGTCAAAAATTTGAATAAGCAGTATGAATTCAAGAGGGAGAGAGGACCTGTATATGCCATATTTATAGTAAGGAAACTAAAGGAAAAGAGTGTAAAGGGGAACCAGGAGATTTATGCTTTTGTAGTTTTAGAGAAGGCTTATTATAGAATGCCAATAGAAGTGATGTTTTGGTGCTTGAGGAAGAGGAAAATCCCAGAGAAGTTGGTTAGAATGTAAGAGATAATATATAAAAGAACAAGAATAAAAGTGATAACAACTGTTGGAAAGACAAAAACCTTTTAATTCAGTGTTGGACTACACCAGGGGCAGCAATAAGCCCATTTTTATTTGTGCTGATCTTGGATATATTAAATAAAGAGATAAAAAATGAAGAGTTGTGGGTTTTGCTGTATGCATATGGTTTGGTGATTACTGCTGAAAATGAGGGAGTATTTCAGAAAAAGGGTAGTAGAGTGGCAAGAGACTTTGGAAGGGAGTGGCTGGAGGGTAAATGTGGATAAAACTGCAGTTATAGTGAGCAGTAAGTTCTATGGAGAGGATATCCATACATGAAGTAAAGGCTCAGTCATAAAATCGGTGGAACAGTGTAGATACATGGAATCTACTTTACGTCACGAGAGAGGAGGGGGAAGTTGAAGTTGAGACTAAGATAAAAAGAGCATGGAGTAAGTGGAGAGAGGTAACAGGGGTGGAATGTGATCAGAAAATGGCAATGAAGCTGATAGTCAAGATATATAGCAAAGTAATAAGACCAGCGTTAAAGTATGGGATGTAATCTAGGGTGTTGAGATGAAAAGAGGTGGATTGCTGGAATATTGCTTCTTGAATGGTTGGAAAATGATGAAATAAGATGAATGGTAGGCGAGTAAATATTACAGAGATAATAAGAGTGTCATTACTAAATTGCTATGGACACATGTTGAGGATGGGTGGTTGGGAGGGAGTGAGGAAGATTGTGGAACAACCTGTTAAGGGGAGAAGATCAAGAGGGAGGCAGAGAATTAGATGGCTAGATAAGGTGAAGGATAATAAGGAGAGAAATCGTTTGAGGGAGAAGTATGCCTTCGATAAAGGACATTGGAGAGGGTGCATCAGACAGCCGACCCCTTAATGTAGGAATATCGTTGGGAAAGAGCAAAAAGAGTACTGAGAAACTTGATCTTCATAACTAGTTTAGTTTTTGGGTCCCGTAAAATTGAAGTTCTCTTTATGGACCTAATGCTTATGGAAGGGTAGAGACTGATTGTCTTTTCTATTTGTTTTCTTTAATTGAGACCACTGATATTGTGGAAAAGAAATTGTGTGCTATGATATCCAGTCTGGTTGTCAGCTAATTAGTAGTGTCTTAATTTTTTGAAAAAAAAAAAAAAAACATGTCGTTTATTGAATTTCTTATCCCTTATTTTTATTATTATTATTATTATTATTATTATTATTATTATTATTTGCTAAGCTACAACCCTAGTTGGAAAAGCAAGATGCTCTAAGCCTAGGGGCTCCAACAGGGAAAATAGTCTAGTGAGGAAAGGGAAGAAAGAGAAAAATATTTTAAGAATAGTAACTACATTAAAATAAATATCTCCTATATAAACCATAAATCTCAAACAAAACAGGAGGGAGAGAAATAAGATAGAATAGTGTACTCAAGTGTACCCTCAACCAAGAGAACTCTAACCCAAGACAGTAGAAGACCATGGTATAGAGTAGTGGTTCTCAAACTTTTTCATTCCTTCGCGACCCAGAGTAAAGTGAACAGAAAGAAAACATGCAATGATATATACACTTTATTTTGGAAAAAAAAATAATGTGTACAGCTTTTCATTCACAAAACTAAACTAGTGGGATTTATGGCACTGCTTTTCCTTTTCACAAAACTAAACGAACAGGATTCATGGAACTGCTTTTCGTTCCCAAAACTATATTAATAGAATCCATGGCACTGCTTTTAATTCACAAAACTAAATTAATAGAATCTATGGCACTGCTTTTAATTCACAAAACTAAATTAATAGAATCTATGGCACTGCTTTTAATTCACAAAGCTAAATTAATAGAATTCATGGCACTGTTTTTCATCCACAAAACTAAATTAATGGGATCCATGGTGCTGCTTCTTGTTTACCTTTTGTCAAATCGTGGAATCATTGTCGTAAGGCTGCATCTCATATTATGCTCGGGGTTAAGCTTGTTCCTCGACTTATTTTTCATATGAGTCAGAGCCGAGAAACCTTGCTCGCAAAGGTATGTTGTTACAAATGGGAGCAACACTTTCACCGCCTCATTATTATTATTATTATTACTATCCAAGCTACAACCCTAATTGGAAAAGCAAGATGCTATAAGCCCAGGGGCTCCAATAGGGAAAAATAGCCCAGTGAGGAAAGGAAATAAGGAAATAAATAACTGAAGAGAACAAATTAACAATAAATCATTCTAAAAAAAGTAACAACGTCATAACAGATATGTCATATACAAACTACTAACAACGTCAAAAACAAATATGTCATATATAAACTATAAAAAGACTCATGTCCGCCTGGTCAACAAAAAAGCATTTGCTCCCACTTTGAACTTTTGAAGTTCTACTGATTCAACAACCCGATTAGGAAGATCATTCCACAACTTGGTAACAGCTGGAATAAAACTTCTAGAGTACTGTATAGTATTGAGCCTCGTGATGGAGAAGGCCTGGCTATTAGAATTAACTGCCTGCCTAGTATTACGAACAGGATAGAATTGTCCAGGGAGATCTGAATGTAAAGGATGGTCAGAGTTATGAAAAATCTTATGCAACATGCATAATGAACTAATTGAACGACGGTGCCAGAGATTAATATCTAGATCAGGAATAAGAAATTTAATAGACCGTAAGTTTCTGTCCAACAAAATAAGATGAGAATCAGCAGCTGAAGACCAGACAGGAGAACAATACTCAAAACAAGGTAGAATAAAAGAATTAAAACACTTCTTCAGAATAGATTGATCACCAAATATCTTAAAAGACTTTCTCAATAAGCCAATTTTTTGTGCAATTGAAGAAGACACAGACCTTATATGTTTCTCAAAAGTAAATTTGCTATCGAGAAACACACCTAAAATTTTGAAAGAGTCATACAAATTTAAAGAAACATTATCAATACTGAGATCCGGATGTTGAGGAGCCACTGTCCTTGACCTACTTACAATCATACTTTGAGTTTTGTTAGGATTCAACTTCATACCCCATAACTTGCACCATGCACTAATTTTAGCTAAATCTCTATTAAGGGATTCACCAACCCCAGATCTACATTCAGGGGATGGAATTGATGCAAAGAGAGTAGCATCATCTGCATATGCAACAAGCTTATTTTCTAGGCCAAACCACATGTCATGTGTATATAGAATGAAAAGTAATGGGCCAAGAACACTACCCTGTGGAACACCGGATATCACATTCCTACACTCACTATGGTGCCCATCAACAACTACTCTTTGAGATCTACTACTTAAAAAATCAATAATAATGCTAAGAAACGACCCACCCACTCCCAACTGTTTCAGTTTGAAAACAAGGGCCTCATGATTAACACGGTCAAAGGCAGCACTAAAATCAAGGCCAATCATACGAACTTCCCGACCACAATCAAGGGATTTCTGTACTGCATTGGAGATTGTAAGAAGGGCATCACATGCTCCAAGGCCTTTACGAAAACCAAATTGCAAACTAGGGAATAGATGATTACCTTCAGCAAACCTATTAAGACGTTTTGCCAGAAGACGTTCAAAAACTTTAGATAATATGGGAGTTATGGAAATTGGGCGGTAATCAGAGGGACTTGAGCTACCACAAACACATTTACATAGAGGAGTAACATTACCAATTCTCCAACAAGTGCTAAAAGCTCCTCTTCTTGCTAACTTGCGCAAAATAACAGATAACTTTGGAGCTAAGAAATCTGCTGTCTTTATAAAAAACAAAGGAAAAATACCATTTGGGTCTACACCTCCATAAGCATCAAGGTCCATCAACAGAGCTTTAATCTCACGAGATCGAAAAGCTAAACTAGTTAGTTTAGCCTCAGGAAAACAGGAATGAGGAAGTTCAAGTTTTTCATTACTCTGTTTACTGTCAAAAACATCAGCCAAAAGGGTTGCCTTTTCCTTTGGACAGTGAGTGACTGAGCCATCTGGTTTAAGTAAAGGAGGAACTGTTGCATCTACACCAAAGAGTGCAGATTTAAGGGTAGACCACCATTTATGTTCCTGAGTTGTACCAGAAAGTGTTTCTTTTATGATTAAATTGTACTCCTTTTCAGTTGAGGCATAAACTCTCTGAGCAAAAGCTCGAAGCTGAGTATAGTTGTTCCAGGTCAAATCTGATCTGTTACCCTTCCAAAGGTGATAGGCCTCCTGCTTCTCCAAATAAGCACGTCTACAATCATCATTGAACCACGGTTTGTCCTTCATTCGGTACCTTAGCACACGAGAAGGGATACGCCTATCAATTATGTTGACTAGATTCTCATTCAAAGAGACAACAGGATCTACACTATTATATAATTGTGACCAATTCAAGGACAAAAGATCATGCAAAATCCCATTCCAGTCTGCTTGGGATTTCATATAAATTTTACAGGAATATGATATATCAGGGACAGGCTGCTCAGTCTTCACTAATAATGAAATCAAGGCATGATCAGAAGTCCCGACTGGAGAACCAACCTTACTAGTTATAACGCCAGGGGAGTCAGTGTATACGAGGTCCAAGCAATTACCAGACCTGTGAGTAGCTTCATTTATGATTTGCTCACAGCCTGATTCAGAGGCAAAGTCTAAAGCTCTTAAGCCATGGCGATCGGTAGGAGAGATAGAACTTAACCACTCCCTATGGTGAGCATTAAAATCACCAACAAAGACAAAAGAAGCCTTTCTATCATCTTCTTGTATCTTAGCCATAATGGTAAGAAGACAATCGAAGATAGAATCATCCATGTCTGGATTCCGGTAGATCGAACACAAATAAAAGTTGTTATGCCTGCCACAAACTTTTATTACCTGAATCTCATGACATCCACATTGATAGCAGGACTTATGAGAAGCAGGGTACTCGGTCCTAATATACACCGCCATTCCCCTGGCCCTAGGAATGGCATCACGTTTCAGCATTATTGGCTTCTTAAAACCAGCTATAAGGAGCTCAGATGAGTGCCTCATATTAGAAACCAAAGTTTCTGAGCACAAAAGAATATCATACTGTCTGGACGCAACTGTAAGGTCTTGGATATTTGCATGAAGACCACGAATATTGCAATACAGAAGACGACATTGACGAAATCTAGGACGTACTGGTCCCGGATTTCGCTCAATGTCTCCAGACAGCATAAGAATTAATAGAAATAAAAAAGAGACATCATACTTAAAAACTAGATTAACAAGAATTATAACAAAAACAATATGTACAGAATAATTAAAAAAGTGATTGATGATACCCATAGACTATAGTAAAAAGTCGGAAAAACTGGTCAACATGGAGGAGCCGATACACCTTGCAAGGCTAAATACCCTCCAGGATAGCCACTTCAACTGAAGGGAGGACAGTAAGGATGGTTTTGAGAAGAAAAAATCAGAAAAAGGAAAAGACAACCTCTTGATAAACCACCAGGCATCCATGGCCATTCTATTAAGCCTGCCCAACACACCATTTCAAAAAAACAAGAGGAAGAAAAAAAAATAAGAAAAAATAGTGTGCCCGAGTGTACCCTCAAGCAAGAGAACTCTAACCCAAGACAGTGGAAGACCATGGTACAGAGGCTATGGCACTACCCAAGACTAGAGAACAATGGTTTAATTTTGGAGTGTCCTTCTCCTAGAAGAGCTGCTTACCATAGCTAAAGAGTCTCTTCTACCCTTACCAAGAGGAAAGTACACTGAACAAATTGCAGAACAGTAATTAACCCCTTGGGTGAAGAAGTGTTAAGTATCTCATTGTTGTCAGATGTATGAGGAAAGACGAGAATATGTAAAGAATAGGCCAGACTATTCTGTGTAAGTGTAGGCAAAGAAAAAATAAGCCGTGACTAGAAAGAGGGATCCAATGCATTACTGTCTGGCCAGTCAAAGGATCCAATACCTCTCTAGTGGTAGTATCTCAACGGGCGGCTGGTGCCCTGGCCAACCTACTACCATCTCCTACTATAGACTTCTCTTTCTTTACCTGAATCCAGAATTCAGAAAGAGATACTTCCTTGAAGAGGTCCTTCAACAAATGTTCATTTTGAACCTCAATAAGTTGCTCTGGGAGTCCTGGAACGCTTTCTGGCAGGTCTTCAACATTTATGTTGAAAGGATTTCTCACCCACGACTGGGTTCGAATGTGTTCTTCTGGAATTCGTCTGTCAAACTCTGCCACCAACTCAGTCAAGTGTGGTACAATAAAAATTTTGGCATCATTCTGAGATGTCTCCTCCCACATCTCTAGAAATTCTGCCACACTAGGAAAAGCTGCAAATTTCCCTCGCTTCACGTCATTGCTTAACCACAGTTTTAGCTTGCATTTGAAAGAAGACAGATTTTCTGCAACTCCAGCAATTGTCTGGTTGTGGCCTTGCATGCTGATATTAAGATTGTTGAGTGCAACAAAAATGTCATTGAGATACCCCACTTGTAGGAGCCACATCTTGTTCGCCAATTTGTTCACTAAGCCGCATTTCTTTTCAATCAGGAATATTTCCAACTCATCCCGAAGATCCAGTAGTCGTCGTAGTAATTTTCCTCTTGAAAGCCATCTGATGTTTGAGTGGAAGAGGAGATGCCTGTGTTCTGCGTCGAAATCGGCACATAACTGCTCGAACAACCGAGTATTCAGTGCACTAGTTTTGATGTAATTGACAATTTGAACTGCTTCGTTCATCACTTCGTTCAGTCCAGGTGACAGGTGTCGACCAACCAGATTTTCACGATGTAGCAGGCAATGCACAACGTTAACCATGGGATTAACTTTTTTTACAAGTGCTGTGAAGCCTTTTCGTGCCCCAAGCATCGCTGGTGCTCCGTCAGAACAAATGCTGAAGCAGTTTGTCCATGAAAGTTCTTCCTCTTTCAAGAACTGGTCAACCATTTGAAAAATATCTTCTCCTGTAGTGGTTGTTGGCAATGCACGACAAAAGAGAAACTCCTCTTCCAGATCTACTGGCCCCTCATACTTAACATAAACTAACAGTTGGGCGTTATCACTTACGTCTGTTGACTCATCTAGCTGCAAGCTAAAGGCTCCCTTGGCCTTGATGCGATCTACTACTTGGTGTTTGATATCAAGTGACATGTCCACTATTCTCCTGCGCACAGTGTCATTTGACAACAGGATAATTTCCAGTTTTCTTGCTACGTCTTCTCCACACACCGTTTTTACCATGTCAATGGCTGCAGGCTTGACGAGATCTTCTCCAATAGTGTGGGGTGCTTTCTTGTTTGAAATTCTCCATGCAACCTTATATGATGCCAATGTGGCTTGCTTCAAAGCCACTACTGCTGGATTGTCAGGTGTCTCGAACCTTTTCTTTCAAAAAAAGCTCTCTCTTGGAGAGCATGTTGAGGGTGCTTTGAAGTCAGATGTCTTTTCAACTTATTAGATTTCAGCGACTCATTTGACAGAACTTCGCAGCTGATAACACACTGAGGCTTGATGATTCCATGATCAACGATGTTTGTGAATCCGAAGTCTAGGAAGGCATCCTTGTATGATCGTTTCGCCATTCTGAAAATAACAAAAACAGACTCTGTAATTTACAAATGGTATGTAAAAAGAGACAGACACAGACAAAAACAGAGAGAGACAGACACAGACAAAAACAGAGAGAGAGAGACAGACACAGACAAAAACAGACAGAGAGACAAAATCAGACAGAGAGAGACGAAAACAGACACAGACAGACAGTCAGACACAGACAGACAGACACAGACTTGCAATGTTTTCATCTCTTGCCATTGTAACCCGGGCGAAGCCGGGTATCCCTGCTAGTTATTATTATTATTTAGTAAATATAGTAAGTAGTATATGAAACAAGATATTATATAATTATACAACACACACACACACACTCTACTCACATAAATGACTGCAAACGGCACAACCTCCCTCGCCTGCGGTCGGTGGAAAATAGACACCGCGCGCGAGCATACCGGGGCCCACTGCCAGTCCAACATACGCGTTTGATACAGGAGTCTTTCCTGTCAGAGACACCATTACATGGGGCCCAGGAGGAGGGAGGTGGGGGGAAGATGAACATACATAACAAAAGTAATTTGTGGTTAAAGAAGAATAATTCAATTAAGCAACTGAAATACACTGAAACACTGAAAGCATGATAATGTTCCTGTGTCCCTGCGACCCATCAAAATTGATCTCGCGACCCAACTTTGGGTCGCGACCCATAGTTTGAGAACCACTGGTATAGAGGCTGTGGCACTACCCAACACTAGAGAACAAAGGTTTGATTTTGAAGTGTCCCACTAGAAGACCTGCTTACCATAGCTAAAGAGTCTCTTCTACCTTTACCAAGAGGAAAGTGGCCACTGACTAATTACAGTGCAGTAGTTAACCCTTGGGTGAAGAAGAATTGTTTGGTAATCTCAGTCTTGATAGGTGTATGAGAACAGAGGAAAATATATAAAGAATAGGCCAAACTATTCAGTGAGTGTGTATACGCAAAAGGAAAATGAACCGTAACTAAAGGATCCAATGTAGTACTGTCTGGCCAATTAAAAGATCCCATAACTCTCTAGCGGTAGTATCTCCAGAACCGTCCATAAGTTACTTCTGTATGCATGTTGCATGATATTTTTCATAATTGTGACCATACTTTATTTTCAGATCTTCCCAGAGTGTACGATCCTGTATTCAATAGTAGGTATGTTAATTCTGACAGCCGTGCCTATTCCAGCATGAACCTCAATACTGTGACCGGATTGTGGAATGATCTTCCGAATTTGGTTGTTGAATAGGGGGAACTTCATAAGTTCAAACTGGATACAAATGTGTTTATGTTAAACAGGTTAAGCTGATACTCTCTTCATCTTTATTTTTGGCAGATTTACTTCAATAACGTTACTAATCTCAAAATATATCATGTTTTTTATTCATTACTTCTCCTATGTACTGTATATCATATAATTCCCTATTTCTTTTCCCCACGAGTATTTTCCATGTTTTTACCCTTGAGTTTTTATCATTCTTTTATATATATATATATATATATATATATATATATATATATATATATATATATATATATATGTATATATATGTATGTATATATACAGTATATATATATATATATATATATATATATATATATATATATATGTATATATATACAGTATATTTATATATATATATATATATATATATATATATATATATATATATATATATATATATATATATATATACATATATATATATATATATATATATATATATATATATATATATATTATGTACATATACATACACATATATATATACACACATGTATTATATATATATATATATATATATATATATATATATATATGTATATATATATATATATATATATATATATATATATATATATATATATATATATATATATATATATATATATGTATATATATACATATATACACACATATATATATATATATATATATATATATATATATATATATATATATATATATATATATATATTTATATATATATATATATATATATATATATATATATATATATATATATATATATATATATATATATATATATATATTTGTCACTATGCTGGAAGAAGGATCAGGAAAACGAAATTCTTGGACTAGCGCTTTCGTATTTTCATACCTCTTCAGGTCCAATTGATACAAAGTTAAGAACAGGATCAAAGTCATCTTTGCGACAGCAGTAAACAAGAAATCATACAATAACATAAAAAATTAGTACACTGATAGTTTAAAATTATAGATAGTTTGAAAAATCAGTGAGTTTAAAAATTACAGCTAGTTTAAAAATGACAATTGTTTAAATACATTGTTTATAAGTAGTTCATCAATTTTATACATTCCTGGGCTATTGTTGATATATTTTACACGGTTTTTTCTTTATGATACATGATTCTATGATATTGCGTTTTGTTATGTCCTCACAATATAAAATTTCTTTCGCCCCTTTCCAATTAATAGTGTGATTATTGTTATTCATATGCTGAAACAAACTACTTGTTTGGTTTCCTGTTCGAACATTATATCTGTGTTTTTTTAGTTTCGTTTCAAGGTCTTTACCACTTTGTCCTACATATCTTTTATTGCAATGATTACATGGGATTTCATAAACACATCCATTGCTTTGTAAAGGTGAATTTCTAATTAGCATATCCTTTAAAGTACTATTCTTAAAAATAACATTAACATTAAAAACTTTCATTAATCTAGGAATTGTCAAGAAATTATTGTGGAAGGGTAAGATGAGAAGGTTTTTCATGATAAAATTCAAAATTGAAATAGAAGTAGACAATAGGTTGGCCTTTTTAGATGTGTTAATTTTAAGAAATGATAGAATTTTAGATTCTCAGTTTATAGAAAACCGACAAATGTGGATTCATAGATTCATTTTTACTCCAATCATCATCCTAGGACAAAAATGATGGTATTTTCATCTATGTTTTTAAGGGCACTGCGGGTCAGTTGCCCTGAATTCCTTGAAGCTGAGCTTGGAAAAATCCGGGAAATTGCAGGTAATTTACAATACCCGGAGAATTTTATCGACACAGCTTTCTATAAAGCAGAGATAACTTTTTATGAAACTGACTCTAAAACTGATTTTATCATGAAAAACCTTCTCATCTTATCCTTCCACAATAATTTCTTGACAATTCCTAGATTAATGAAAGTTTTTAATGTTAATGTTATTTTTAAGAATAGTGCTTTAAAGGATATGTTAATTAGAAATTCACCTGTACAAAGCAATGGATGTGTTTATGAAATCCCATGTAATCATTGCAATAAAAGTTATGTAGGACAAAGTGGTAAATACCTTGAAACGAGACTAAAACAACACAGATATAACGTTCGAACAGGAAACCAAACAAGTAGTTTGTTTCAGCATATGAATAACAATAATCACACTGTTAATTGGAAAGGGGCGAAAGAAATTTTATATTGTAAGGACATAACAAAACGCAATATCATAGAATCATGTATCATAAAGAAAAAACCGTGTAAAATATATCAACAATAGCCCAGGATTGTATAAACTTGATGAACTACTTATAAACAATGTATTTAAACAATTGTCATTTTTAAACTAGCTGCAATTTTTAAACTCACTGATTTTTAAACTATCTATAATTTTAAACTAGCTGTGTACTAATTTTTTATGTTATTGTATTATTTCTTGTTTACTGCTGTCGCAAGGTGACTCTGATCCTGTTCTCAACTTTGTATCAATTGGACCTGAAGAGGTATGAAAATACGAAAGCACTAGTCCAAGAATTTCGTTTTTCTGATCCTTCCTCCAGCATAGTGACAAATTTAGACATCGCATGCCTGAGCGATAGATCGTCAATATATATATATATATATATATATATATATATATATATATATATATATATATATATATATATATATATATATATATATATATATATATATATCATTACGACTTGCCAATTACGTAAATACCAGAGCTTCAAAACTCGCCTGCTTTGTATTACATAATCTGATATACAGGAGAAATACCTCCAAACTCTGAGAATAATACGAAACTCCCACAGGATGATATATATGAACATTGAATATCTAAAAGATTTCTTTGCTTTACATTCAAAACAAAAGTGGGTGATTACTTGACATTTAACGCGAACAATTCTGAAATCAACCTCTTATTTCGGATCTTATTCAAGGGATACGAGCAAAGCACTGAGAAAAGTATTGCTTATCAAAATAATACACACTTCACAAAAACAAATATATTCTATAAAAGATTCCAAAAAATTAACATCGAAATAAATCACTCGAAACATTAAATCTGTACTAGACAAAAATTCTATTCTATGAAAAATTGCACAATCACTTGTTTCACTGGAAATCAATTTATGAAAATATTTAATTTTGATAATTAATGAAAAAAGTTGACTCCTAACACTTGAGAAAAAGTAAAATCTACATTTACATATACTAACTTTTGCTCCTATGTCCTTTGGCCCACACAAGGTTACCGAACGGTTAAGCATTAAAAAAAAAAAAAAAAAAAAAAAAAAAAAAAAAAAAAAAAAAAAAAAAAAAAAAAAAAATACATTTACTTTGCTATGAACCAAAACCTCACAGGGATAGTTACAAAAATGTATACTACGAAATGTACTTACGTTAACTCACTACACTTTAAACTTAGGGAAACAATAATATCATGATTTTTTTTAATAACATTATACACGGCATTTGTTGGAGAAAATTCACCATACACATTTGAGAGGAGTTGTGAAGTGGCTGGAGAGAGGGATAGACTGGATGTCTTATGTCTCCTATGCATTGCTGAGTCCTATATATATTAACCTAATTCACTCTAGAAATGTCTAGTAAATAATTCTCGTGGCGTGTGGGCATGGTTCCAGCGGTGTAAGGTTGCTAACTTAGTTATTTGAAGCAGGGACACTGATGTTGCTTGCGAGGCAACTCTCTCTCTCAGGCAACTTCACCCACCTCCTCTCATAACATTTAAAAAAAGAATAATTTTTAGTCGAGAAACTTCCAGGAACTTCCTGCCACGGGAAACATGAAGCAAATCATAGCGTGTGAGCCATACAGCATAATTTTTAACAAGATTACATGAGACTTCATAACAAAACTACGTGAAATGAAAATTTATTTCTTTAAAATCACGTAAATTTACATATACAGAACTGAAAGAAAATGCAATTAAAGGAGGAACTCACCTTATGAGCTGGCTAAACATCTCTTAAATACACAAATAAAGTACATGAATAAAATATTTTATTCTCATGAAGACCAGCTTCGTAAGGTAGCTCCATCCAAAAAAGTTATTTATTCGGGGCCTGAATTCACCAACTCAGCCTGAGATAGTATATCTGCAACCATGTTATCTTTACCTGATATATGCTTTACGTTATTATAATATGGTTGCAATCATACTGACCACCAAGTTAACCCTTGATTATTATTCTTCATTTTATTAACAAAAGTTAAAGGATTGTGATCTGAACAAAGCGTAATTTCTTTATTCTGTCTTCTATGCACATAAACTTCATACTTCCTTATCGCAATGAATAGCGTAAGCAGTTCCTCTCCAACTGTCAAGTAGACTTGTTGATGCTTCTTCAGCTTCAAGGACTTGAAACAGGTGGGATGAAGATTTCCTTCCTTGATATCTTGCAATGGGGCAGCTCCAATCCCCTTGTCCAATGCAACCACTTCGATAAGTAATTTCTTGTTGAAACCCGGTGCTTGCAGTAACGGTTTTGATGAATTAACGTGTACCTACCTTTGACTTTTCCTTCTTCCCGGTATTTCAATAACGTAGGTCAGGTAGCCGATCTTCTCGAAAATCCGGAATAGTCCTTTGAACTGGTTGGGGAGAGGGAATCTCCTTATCGGTAAGTAAACAAACACCTGTTGTCCTACCACAAACTCTCTGTTCTTACTTTTCATACGAAACCTTTTCTTCAGTTTACCTTGGCTCGGTTTCAGGTTTTCTAGGGAAAATTTTCTTATATCACCGATCCTTTTCCTAAAATTTTTGACATATTCTCCACTCGTTTCCTCTCAATCCTTCCATTTTTCTGCCAACAATTTAATCGGTCCTCTTACTTCTC
>NC_090725.1:196841511-196849011 GCF_036898095.1 Palaemon carinicauda
CCAAGTAATTGGGTTTTTTCATTCCTGTGTAAATACATACTTCAACAAATTTCCTGGAACTTTTTTACCTACTTTCACATATATATATATATATATATATATATATATATATATATATATATATATATATATATATATATATATATATATATATATATATATATACATATATATATATATATAAATATATGTCCATTGAATCACATCTATATATATATATATATATATATATATATATATATATATATATATGTGTGTGTGTGTGTGTGTGTGTATAATGTATATATATATATATATATATATATATATATATATATATATATATATATATATATATATATATATGTATGTATATTGTCAAATTAACGTAATTTATTGCTTGTTTTTCATAAATCAGCCTTGTACTTTAGTTTTAAGTATATTCAGTTCAGTAACTATTTTTTTTTTTACGTTAACGTAACGTTCAGTGGTTTTGCTCAGTGATTCCTCCTCTTGTTGTTAATTGCCTAACTATCGTGTTAACGATTGTTTTTATTTTGTTTTCGAGTTGGAATGGAACTGTAGTGCAGTGAGTGGAGACCGGGATAAGGCAGTTCGGGCCTGTATAAGCTTCTGGACGTACGCTATTTTGCTGGCAGCTTTTTGGAGATTGATATTACGCCTTTTTGGAGGAATACTCCGACGGACCTCCCTTGGAAGTGGTTGCCCGTAGATGTGCTGAGCCATCTGCGGTGTATGTGCATTAAGGAGTGTGATCACGGCTATGGTATCGCAGGTTACTGTCACTTGCAACTCCTGTACTCCTGATTCCCGCCGGAGGATTTGGCGGAAGACGTGGTCGTCGCTGTCCCGCCACGTAGATGTCATGTCAACCACTGTCCTGTCCGTCTTGAGCTGCATGTCCAGGAGAGCTATTGGCTCGTGAGGAGGCCTGTAGGGAGGAAATTGTTGTTCCCTGGAATTGATGCCAACCCCTGAATCTACTTGGATAATTTGTGTGCTTTCTCGTATATCTGCTGGGAGATTGAAGAGACTCCTGTGCACTTCGTTGTACACGAGGATTTGTGTATATAATTATCAATCTTATTTATATTTATTATGTCATGTTAAGCTGTTGGTATTAGGTTAGTTTTAAGTTTAGTACAAACACGGTTAGGTAGGAGATTTAAGGTTTTCCTGTCTTTATTTTCTCTAGTCTTCCTTCAATCTTATGATTATAGGTTAGTGGTTTTGGGCCCGTATCATTATTATTTAAGCCTTGGACATATTATGTCCTTTCTTTTCTTTGTTAGGGTTAGTTTCTAAGTATTAGATATCGTTGTGAGCCCGTTATTGTTATGTTTGTATTTACTGTTAAGTTTGCTCACAAGGCTTATTTAGTATTAAGTGTATTGTGTAATTAAATATTGTTTATTCTATTTTGGTGTTTGTTTCCACATTCCTCATACCCTGTGTACTTTCTTACTGTCTACGATCCCTGTAAGTATTGAAATTAAGGAACCTGCATTACGGCCAAAGGGTTCGTAACAAGATTGGCGACCATGACAGGATCGTAAGCGGGTGTGCACAGAGTTTGAGTTTGTGGAGCAACTCTGGGATAGATTACAATATTTGATTTGGTTTTGTTGCTTGACTTACTTCTCCCCCCCCCCCCCCTTTGTAGGTAATTCATTATGGCAGACTTTGTTTTTGACCCAGACGAATTTTTGGGGTCTTCTGACTGTATCAAATATTTAGCCATCTTAAGTAAGGAGCATTTAAGGAGTTGTGCTCGTTGGTTAAACATCTCTTTTAGAACCACTGACACTAAGGCTCAGTTGTTGTTGTCTGTTGAGGCGATGGTGGCTCGTGGTATAGCCGAGGGTGAGGATTTGGCTAGAGATATGATTGGTGGAAGTTCTGATGATGAGAATTCTCTTGATGAGGTCAGTGTTAACCCGGGGCTGTCACTATTTGAGGACCACCCTCGTACTAGTGTTATTTATACTGATCCAGGTAATTTAACCGAAAAAACTAGCGTTTCCAATAACCCCTTTGTAGCGGTAGAGCCAGATCCTGTAGAGTGTGTTGGGAATCCTGAAAATTTAGATCTTAGCATAATTTGTAAAAAAATAGAATTATTGAAGGTACAATTCGAAGAGAATGAGAGGGCGAGGCGCCATGAGTCGGAAATGGCTAGAATTAACTTAGACTTGGCTAGGTTACGAGCAAACCCTGACTTTAATAGTACTCCACCAGTCCTTCTTCAGATAGGTTTAACATAAGTGAGGCATTAAAGTTGGTGCCAGTGTTTGATGAAGGTAATGTGCCGGAGTTCTTTAAGGCTTTTGACCGGGTGGCCTCTAGATTGTCTTGGTCCACTGAGATGTGGACTGTATTAATTCAATGCAGGTTAGTAGGCAAGGCCATTCGCGAATATAATGCTTTGGAAGAGAGTGTAGCCAGAGATTATGATAAAGTTAAGGTATTGATTCTCAATGCGTATGACTTGGTCCCTGAGGCTTATCGCCTGAAATTTAGGAATTCTATGAAGCCCAATACTATGTCCTATGTGGAGTATGCCCATCTTAAGGAGGAGCAGTTTGACGACTGGGTAAAGAGTCGTCAGGTGGTCTCTTTCTCCTCCTTGAGGGAGCTCATGCTACTTGAGGAGTTTAAGAAAACTTGTAGTAAAGAACTCAGGATTCACCTGGAGGAGGTTAAAGCATATAGCTTAAGTAAAGCTGCTCAAATAGCTGATGAGTTTGTGTTAACACACTGTGTAAGTAGTAATAGCTTTATTCCATCAGCCTTTAAATCCCAGTCTGCCAGTCCGAATAATAATTGGAGATCCAATAAAATGAAGGTTGAAGCTAGCCCGGGAAATGACACGAGTGGAAGGAACACTCGGTTGTTTTCCCAGGGTAACCAAAGTTCTAATAATGTTGGTAGAGCTTGGGGAACCTGTTTTTGGTGTCACGAGCAGGGGCACTTTCAAGCTCAGTGTCCTGCCCGGATGAGGTATCTCCAGCAGAACGGAAGAGGAGGTAACAACGTTCCCGTATCTTTAATAGCCAATGCCCCTACTACCCCTAATACTGAAGTTGAGTGTTCCCCAGGACCTGAAGGAAGGGTTGTGATTAGTGGTAGTGGAGGTGAAATAAATCAATCACCTACTAGCTCTCCTTTGTGACTTTTTGACAAATATATTTGGCCTGGCAGTTTGGTAA
The DNA here is from genome assembly GCF_036898095.1 of Palaemon carinicauda. Taxonomy (NCBI): domain Eukaryota; kingdom Metazoa; phylum Arthropoda; class Malacostraca; order Decapoda; family Palaemonidae; genus Palaemon; species Palaemon carinicauda. Next base: position 196,844,721 of record NC_090725.1, read on the forward strand.
TTGATAGTAAAGTTGTCAGAGTGAACTTTTTGAGGGACACTGGGTCCGCTCGATCATTGGTCTTGTCAAGGGTGTTGAAGGATGTTGGTGTGAATTCTGGAAATTATGTTGTCCTGGGTGGGTTTCCTGATACAGTGGTTTCGGCACCTTTGGTGGAAGTAGAGGCATTCTTCCCAGGGTATCACAAGGTGACAGAATTGGCAGTGGTAGAAAAGCTCCCTATCCCGGGCATTGACTGCATTTTGGGAAATGATATGTTAGATGCCCAAGGTTATGAAATATTCCCAATAGTGTCTGTAACTGCAAGTCCTGTGGCAATTACCACTCGAGCTTCTGCAAAGGCTGCTGCCGCCTTACAGAATGAGGATAATTTAAACTTAAGTAGTTTAGAGGTAAATGTAGAGAGACCCTGGTCTGTAGGTAGTGGTGGTAGTAGTTTTATAAATAAAACATTTAAACCTGACTGTAACCGTGTAAGCTTTATTGAAGCTCAGAAGGCTGAATTCAATTATGAATTAGGAGGTACAGATGATTTAACAAAACCCAGGTTCTGTGTGATTAGAGGTTTGTTGTATAGAGTTAGTCGTCCTGTGGATCACGGCTTGAACCAAACCTCTCGGGTAGAACAGATTGTGGTACCTTCAAAATATCAGAATGATGTCCTTAGTTTAGCTCATGAGGATTCCTTTTCTGGTCATTTTGGAGTTTGTAAAACTCCTAGTAGATTGGCAAAATATTTTTGGTGGCCAGGATTGAAATCCTCAGTGAAGAAATTTGTAGGAAGCTGTGAAACATGCCAAATTATGGGTAAACCTAATAAACATATTCCTAAAGCCCCTTTGCATCCAATTCCTGCAATTGGAGATCCTTTTGCTGAGATGGTTGTTGATGTGGTTGGGCCTTTGCCCCGAACTAAATCTGGGTTTATTTATCTTTTAACTATAATGGACAGAGCGTCTAGGTTTCCTGAAGCTTTTCCTATGAGGAAAATTACATCCAAAGTAGTGTTTGAGAAACTAATAGAATTTTTTTCCAGGTATGGGTTGCCTCGTAAAATTCAAACCGATTGTGGCACAAATTTTACGAGCAAAGTGTTTAAAGGTAAATCTGCTGAACTGGCCATTCAGCACATTACCAGTGTACCTTACCACCCAGAGAGTCAGGGCGTAGTGGAAAGGTTCCACCAAGCCCTTAAGTCTATTCTAAAAAAGTACTGTTATGAGCAAGGCGAGGATTGGGATAAAGGTCTTCCCTTTGCTCTCTTTGCTATACGTAATCATCCCAATTCTTCCACAGGTATAGCTCCATTCGAGTTGATTTTTGGGCATAAAGTACGTGGTCCTTTAGAAATTTTCCATGAGTTGCTAGAGGTTAGTCATAAGAAAGAATTGAATGTGGGTGAGTTCGTTGAGGACCTGTGGAGGAGAATATCTGCTGCCTGGAAATTTGCCCAGGATAATTTGGTGTTGTCTCAGGCCTCATTGAAGAGAAATTATGATAAGAAGAGTAAGACACGTTCGTTTGAGCCTGGTGAGCTTGTTTTAGTTTTGAGTACAGACTCTGACAATCTTCTGGAACCTAGGTATAAGGGGCCTTGGAAGGTACTCCGGAAATTGTCTGATGTCAATTATGAAGTGGAAGCTCCTGGGACCAAACGAAAGTGTCGGATATTCCATATAAATAGATTGAAATCTTACACAGTTGGTAGACTTGATCCTCTAGCTATAGTATATGAGCCAGTGTTTCTAGTGTTAGACCACACATTAGAAGAACCAGCCGACTTGTTTTGGCAGGTATCATCAGATGCCCTTACAAGTAGGCCTAATATGCAAAATTTTGAAACTTTAGTAAAGGGTTTGGAGCATCTGGAGGATATCCAGAAGGATGACATGTTGAAATTAATATCTTCTTTTTCACTCTTATTTCAGGCCTCTCCAGGCAGAACAACCTTGCTCCAACATGATGTTGATGTAGGCAGTGCTTCCCCAGTCAAACAAAGTCCTTATCAATTAAATCCAGAAAAACGGGATATTGTCGGAAAAGGAGATAAAGTATATGTTGGAGCATGATTTAATTAGACCTTCGGTAAGTCCCTTGGAGCTCCCCTATTGTACTTGTTAAGAAACCTGACGGGCAGTTTCGCATGTGTGTGGACTACCGCAAGGTCAATGCTAATACAAAGAATGACTCTTTCCCTTTGCCACGTATTGAGGACGGTCTTGATCGGATAGGACCTGCTAAGTTTATAACCAAATTGGATCTTTTAAAGGGGTATTGGCAGGTTCCCCTATCTGATAGAGCTCGTGAGATTTCCGCTTTTGTTACGCCCTTTTGGGCTTTACGAATGTAAGGTAATGCCCTTTGGGATGAAGAATGCAGCGTGTACCTTTCAGCGGTTGATGAACAGAGTAATATGTGGTCTGGAGGGTACATAAATTTATATAGATGATTTGGTTATTCACAGCAATGATTGGCGGACTCATTTGGTGAGATTAAAGAAGGTATTTGAGGCCTTGAGAGCCGCTGGTCTTGTTGTAAATTTGAGTAAATGTGAATTTGGTAAAGCCAAGGTGTGTTATCTAGGTCACGAGGTTGGTTTGGGTCAGGTTACTCCTAAACAAGCTAACCTCGAGGCTCTAATAAATTTGCAAAGGCCACACAATGTTAGGGAGGTCCGGAGAATTTTAGGTATGTTGGGTTATTATAGGAAATTTGTCCGAAACTTCTCTGACATTGCTCAGCCCCCTTACTCAACTTTTGCAAAAGGGACAAAAGTTTGTATGGTCTTCTCAGTATGAGGAATCTTTTTTAAAACTCAAAACTGTATTGATGTCTAACCCCATTCTAATGTCAACTGACTTTCAGAAACCTTTTATTGTGGCTGTAGATGCCAGTGATGTGGGTATAGGTGGAGTACTTTTTCAAAGACATGAAGATGGTGAAGTGCGTCCAGTATCATACTTTAGTCGTAATTTGCTGGATGCTGAGAGAAGGTATTCTACCATAGAGAAGGAGGCTCTAGCTTTAATTCGTACCTTGGTTCATTTCAAACCATATGTTACCAATTTTACCTTTCCCGTAGAAATTTGGACGGACCATAACACTTTGGTGTTCATTGAAAGAATGAAAGGTTCAAACCAGAGGATTTTGCGTTGGGCTCTTCAGCTACAGGAGTTTGTTTTAAATATTAACCATGTTAGGGGTGTTGATAATTGTATTCCTGACGCCCTTTCTAGGATGTAAGTCTGGTCAGTTCTCTTCTTACCTCGCCTTTTCTCATTTCTCCTTCGGGGTTTGTATTGGAAGTTATATTTAAGGTGGTTAATTTTTTTTTATCATATTTAAAATGAGTGTATCGATGCGGATTTGTCTTAAGTCTGTTTCATTATTTTGTGAGTTTTTCTTCACCTTATTTTTGCCTTGCAGGATGTTTTAGATTAAGTTGTCTCTTTTTCCCTTGTAGGATGTTTTAGAGTAAGTTTTCTATATGGTTATTTTCTGGTATGTGATATGGTTGTGTGCTACTAAAAAAATTTATTCTATTTGAATAATATTTTTTTTTGAGGGGGAGGAAGGTGTCAAATTAACGTAATTTATTGCTTGTTTTTCTTAAATCAGCCTTGTACTTTAGTTTTAAGTATATTCAGTTCAGTAACTATTTTTTTTTTACGTTAACGTAACGTTCAGTGGTTTTGCTCAGTGATTCCTCCTCTTGTTGTTAATTGCCTAACTATCGTGTTAACGATTGTTTTTATTTTGTTTTCGAGTTGGAATGGAACTGTAGTGCAGTGAGTGGAGACCGGGCTAAGGCAGTTCGGGCCTGTATAAGCTTCTGGACGTACGCTATTTTGCTGGCAGCTTTTTGGAGATTGATATTACGCCTTTTTGGAGGAATACTCCGACGGACCTCCCTTGGAAGTGGTTGCCCGTAGATGTGCTGAGCCATCTGCGGTGTATGTGCATTAAGGAGTGTGATCACGGCTATGATATCGCAGGTTACTGTCACTTGCGACTCCTGATTCCCGCCGGAGGATTTGGCGGAAGACTTGGTCGTCGCTGTCCCGCCACGTAGGAGATGTCATGTCAACCACTGTCCTGTCCGTCTTGAGCTGCATGTCCAGGAGAGCTATTGGCTCGTGAGGAGGTCTGTAGGGAGGAGATTGCCAGGTAAGACGTAATTATCCTGTGTTGTTCCCTGGAATTGATGCCAACCCCAGAGTCTACCTGGACAATTTGTGTGCTTCCTCGTATATCTGCTGGGAGATTGAAGAGACTCCTGTGCACTTCGTTG
>NC_090725.1:196850633-196868133 GCF_036898095.1 Palaemon carinicauda
AAACAAGTAAATAAATAAGGTTCATGAGAAGTAATTATATAAGATATCTTATAATCAGTAACATTACAATAGATCTGTCATATATAAACTATGAAGAGAGACTCATATCAGCTTGTTCAACATAAAAACATTCGCTGCAAGTTAGAATTCTGAATTTCTAACGTATCAACTGCCTGATTACGAAGATCATTCCACAATATGGACATAGTTGGAATAAAACTTATAGAATACTGTTTATTATTGAGCCTTATGGCAGACAAGGCATGGCTTTAGAATTAACTTCATTAACCCTTTTCAAGTTTTATTTATAGTACAATTACGGCATTACTTGCGATGTAACATTTTAAATTTAGTGGTATCAAGAAACCTTTGTCTAGATCATTCTTAGCTTTCAGCAGCCACAGAATTTGGGGTATGATAGTTGTTGACGTGCTTTTCATTTCTCAGGTTCGAGTGATTTCCAACACTTCACAGTGATTCCAGAAAGTTTGGAGGTCAGAGAAGGTGAAGACGTGTTTCTGCGATGTGTTGTGCAAAACCAGCGAGGGAAGGCTCAGTGGACGAAGGATGGGTTTGCTCTAGGTAAGTAGATCTAATTTGCAGTTAGTATTTTCCATTCAGATTAAATCTCACGGCGTCTCACAGGTATGGAAATGAAGATATTCCATAGGCAGCATTTCTAAGGAATTGTGACAGATAAAACAAGAATTGATCGGATTCATCTTACACTTATTTCCTCCCCCCTCCCACCTCATTTTTTTTTAATTAAATGGGTAAGTAACTCTCAACCATCATATATATATATATATATATATATATATATATATATATATATATATATATATATATATATATATATATATACATATTTGAGCTCGGGCCATGTCGTCCTGATGGAAGGTTCCTTTAAGTAGCTTCCTAGGGTGTATTTGACTACAGTGATATTGCCAGAGAATTTACATTTAGGTCTCCAGAATTCTAGCTCTTAGTGCGAATATCCTTAAAATTTCTCTCAAGGATATCACATAATATCAGTCCTGGAGCCAAGGGGTGTTTGCATCCATTTTATGTCCACAAAATTACCCACCTGATTTTGATAGTGGACCACCTTGGACACATTTTTAGCGATGGTGTTTGTTCTGAAACCCGGCAGTAATGGAGATATTCACGAGTTTGTTAGAAATGCTCTGATGCAAAATCGGTCCAAAAGTTAGGGGTAATGGAAATTAAAATTAACACAACATTGCACACAATTAATCTATGGTTTTGTATTGGTGCTTAAATTGAAGCTAGTTTAGTTATCTACAACATGAAAACAAGTTCAAGGTCATCAGATGAAAGTCAAGGTCACCAGAGGTCAAAGTGTGACGTAATTTTACTTATGCTTGAAATTAAGACTTTCTTTCATTTGAAGGCCAACAAAAAACTCATGATGATATAACTGTTTATTTGAATGCACATCTGAATACCATAAAATATTAGGTAATTTTAGAAAAAGAATTGAACTCTCTAACACAAATAGTAGTCCTTTGAGGTTGAGTTGAAAATAGCGAAAATCGGCAACTTTTACCAATTACATACATGCAAAAGACAGACATACGGCGATGCACAGGAACATCATATGATAAGAAGGGTACAAAAATCATTTTCCATCAACCTTTACACCAACATTTTAGAAGAATATCAGTTGCATGCATGAAACCTATTTACTAGTGAAACGATTCTATGATACTGGATTTCTACAGCCTGTGTTGTTTGACTGGCAGCTGCAGTAGGGGCAACATGTAATTTGATTTTGTCTGCAAGGACAGCGCTGGGTAGCACAGGCAGAACATTTGCATGGGAGTGGAAAATCATTGGGAAGCAATAACTGCATTCTCTCGGGCAGCAGAGCACAGTAATCCTGATAGAAGCCAAACTCGCACGGGTTTAGTTCTGCATTGTCAAGGCAGTGTAACTGCAAGTATGTCCCATAGAATGCTCGAAGTATGTGTCCTTTAACTGAGCGACTAGTTGGAGGAAGGTCTAATATGGTCTTCTTGCTGTGATGGTAGAGATGATGCCTCAGCTGGTCCATTGATTTACATGTTGTTCCAGATATGAAGACGTTCACAAGATACTCTTCAACTGCCGCAAAGTCAAGATTGGTTGGATCCTTCCCAAATTCACAGAGATATTGAGCAGGCTTTGCTTTCAAACCAGAAGATTTAGTTCCAAATTTGCTTGATGAATCACAACCAGTAAGGTGATGGAGTGGTAGTATGACTTTGCGGATCTCAGGGTCCATCTTCTCTTGCAGTGGTATGTGTCTGGTTGCATTTCCCACACCTGCTCTTATCCACAGTTCCTTGAGGCCATAACCTCTCAAGAGATTCCAGTAATGAAGTCCAAGTACCAGGACATCTGTGTCATTTGACAATAAGATGATTCTTGAAGCTCCACCCTTGACAGCATGCAGGGCATGTGGTTTCATTCTCACGTCGGCCTCTTCAATTCTGTGATTTAGTTCAGGCAGTTGGATGCTGATATCATTAAAAACACCTCTGCATGGTTTGGTTTCACTAAGTCCAAATGCACTCACCACTATGTCTGCTGTTTGCATTGGGTTCTCCAAAATGTGCTCCCGAATTAACCCTTGGAGCTTTGCTTTGCTCATAGATGAAGCCCAGAATGATTCCATGGTGACTGGTAATGGTGTTCCAGGTGACATATCATTCAGGTCAATTGGACTATTTTTACATCTCCTTGCTCGTTCACTGTCTTTAACTGAGCCCTCAATATATGTGTCAAACACAAAGTCGATACGATTTGCATTGTTGCAAAGGCCATGCACATAACCCAGAAAATTTGTGCAGAGATCACCAAAGGTATTGATATTAACCGTTTGCATTTGACGCAAGTAACCCATGACATCCACAAATGCAGCAGTATTCGCAGGTGTCCATGCTGGTGGCTGCAGGTAGTCCTTTGCATCAAGCAACTTCTCCAATTCATGGCAGAGGTCCCTTTTGTTTGGTTTGACCATTAGCCCTTCTGAGTCGAAGAGATAGTTTGTGTCGATCAGGTCATAAGTGAGCAGGTCTTGTAAGTCATACCCTCGCACTCTGGCAATGTCAAAGATCTTCTGAGTTTCCGCCAACTGCTTCTGGTTCTCTTTGGCTTTTGTTTGGCGAGTGTGCTTTGCTGCTGTCTTGCTTTTAAATGTTTTCAGATTTCGGCGTTGGATGGTGTCAGAGATTAAACGTTGTCTTGTCACAAATCGCTCAGTCCGAGAGGTCTCATAGAGTGTCTTGCATGTAGCATCGAACTGCAGAAGATCATTACGGATTTCCTGTGGCATTAATTCCTGTGATATGATATTGTGTAGGGTCTGTACATCATCCTTACTCTTCTGCGCAGAAGATCTCACAGGTTTGTCATGTTCTTTGACATACCTAATTATTTCATCAATCAAGGCTTCAGAACTTCGAGTTGCTGGGAGATTGAACTCATGATTCACCAGAAGTTCTCTGCGGGGTGTGACAACACCACTGATCTTGTACTGCAGGTTGACCACTGCCAACATCTCATGGTGGATAATTTCCCATTGAGCAACAAACTGCTTCCTCTTTGTACTCCCTATGATACCACCAGCACTCTTCTGAGAGCGATTGATTGTCTGCTCAAGACACATGTCTGCTCCAACAGAAGTGAATTGACCTCCTGTCCGCTTCACAACAAACTTTCCAGCTTAGAAGTTTTCAAACACATTTGAGGCATCTTGTGGTAACTTCCTCATATCCTCCAGATAAACTGAAGCCCATCGCAGGTAGTTTATCCTATCACATCCACCAAACAGGGGGAGGGTGGCTTGAAGACTCTGGAGATGGAGATCCCAGTTTCCCTCATGGTCGGGCCTGACAAGGTTTCTCAGGATGGATACCATTTTCACAAACTGATCCCAAAAGGCAAACGTCTCGGATACCTCACATCTGTCTGACCTAAAGGCATTGAAGTCATCAATCAATTTTGATGAAATTGAAATGAATGCCTTTAAGTGTGCCCTGCTTTCTTCCTGTTTTTTCTCTGACACAGAGGACTTCATCAACAGTATCAACGAAAGCTCGTTCATGTATGGTTCAACACCATTGATTCTGAAGAATTCGGCCCACTGTAACCTCTCAAGGCACTCACTGAGCAACATCAATCCTTTTAGTGACCTCGTATAGTGTGTACCATCAAGCAATGACCTAACAACATTTCTACCAAAAGCTTTTGACTCAGCCAAGATGGTTTCAGCACCACTTCCATCAATATATTTGCCAATAGCTCCCATAACAACCTTGATTAGGTGAAACGATCCCAAACAAAGAACCAAGTTGCTGAATTCATCTGGGTTGTGCATGATGATCTCTCTGGCAATGTGGTATACCCCCTCATCACAAGTTATGGGCAAATGAGGCTGATCTAACTGACTGAGGATATCTTGAAAGGTCTTGAGGGCAGTGTACACAGTAGCGTACTCTGTGACAGGATATGGAAGAACAGGAAGAAACCCTATTATCTTTTGAGGAACATTTTCATGTGTTACAAGGGAATTAAAGGCACTCCATGAGGGCATCTGCTGTTCTTGGCTTGTTTCTCTGATGCCTTCCTTCATATCTGACATGTTCATTCTGCCTAGTATCCATGCAGCATCCTTCATCATTGTAACATTTCTTCGGCATTCATCTGCTTCATACAGATCTTCCAGAACCTCATACACAGTTGGAAGACTGGGTTTCTTGGCAGGTTTTATGTAGTTTCTCAAAACCTGACAACTTAGTTCTTGTTTGAATTGTCTTTCTCTGTGTGTTACCTGTGTTTGGGACATATTTGGTTTACTATTCCCTAATGTACCAGCTGGTTTGTCCTGCATTAGGATAGACACAGTGTCATGACTTCCACCAATTCCAGACAAAGTGTTTTCCTCATGATCAAAGTTGTCAAATGCGCCAATAGTAAATCTACTTCGATGAAACTGACTGGGAAGAGGGACCTGACCCCGATTTGATTCAGTGATATATGAAGCCATATAACAATGATAGCGAAGAACCTCATCATAACTGGTTGCAAGTCCAAACCGATTGAAACTTGAGATGAGAGTTTTTGACCTGCAAGCATTGTATATTGCTTCTGAGTTCAGCATGTGCAGAGGAGTGCGCTTTCTACCATTGTTCACTATGTAAAACATGACCTGATAAACAGAGAGTATTTTTCTCATTATTTCATCAGAAATGTCATAGTCATCCAGGTTTTTATGCTGTGAGTTGTCAGGGTCATTGTAATTGCACTTCACATCAAAGTCAAACAGTGTTGAAAACACTTCGGCAACTTCATCTGGAATTGCTATGTCTCTGTACGCTTTCTCAAGTTCATTGGCGTCACAAAATTTGTCATTGAGCTCAAAGTCCTCTTTCAAGAAACAATTCCTTAACAATAAACCACACTGTTTTAGTATATCTGAAGTCATTTCCCTATCAGAGTGTTGTGGCATACTATCTACAGCACTATTCTTGAAGAAGATTGTAGGGGCCTTTGCACTTTGAGTGATGAAGAATGACACATCATTACCACACATATTTAGCAAATACAGTTTCACATCCCTGTTTCTGAAGGCAGTGACATCTTGATCACTACTCTTTACCACTTTATTGCAACTATCAGATACATATGACAAGTTGTAGCACCTCCCAGAGTTCAAACATGGTTCAATGTTCTTCATTACATCTGCAAATATATCCAGCTTCTTTTGACCAATGGACGGCAACGCAGACTTGGAGGACTGCCTTTCTCCTTTCAAGATATATTTGCGGATGCAGTCATTGTGACAGTACAAATCTGCCCCAAACACAACATCTGCATCTTGCAAGTCACTGGTTCGCGTGTATACTTCATCTTGAAGAGACAGTGCAGCTCTCAGGAAGGACTTTGCACGGCCTTCCTCCGAGATTCGCCACTTCTTGTATACATTGTTGTGTTTTACATGGCCACATATGAAGCACGGCTTGGAGAAGATGTCTACATTTTCTGCACGTGATGCTGGATCTCGTGCTGCAGTTGAGGAACGTCTGCTGTGCACCTGCGTCAGATGTTGCTGCCAGCTGCAATCTCTCAAGATTCCTTTTGTGTGTGTACCGTTTGAAGCAATCATTATTAACATGGTAGACAAACTTCGCCTGATCAACATGATTCAGTCTCTCTAACACACAGTCCCCTCTAATGCCAGCATCTTGGATTACTGCTAATCTGCCATTCTCTGTCCCTGATGTATTAAGGTTGGGTTCATCTCTTTGGCATATGATGCACCTCTCAGGATCAGTGGATTGGCTAGGTATCGGTGAAGCTGTCCGTCTCCGTTTTCTTGGGATATCCGCCATACTTGATGATGTCCCTATGTACTCGTCAGTCCTGAAAAGAAAAAAAAGAGCATAAACCCTTAATCGGTCACATATAGGAAAAGTGTATGGTTTACTTTTTTGCCTTGGTATTATAATTCAACGATACTAGCTAAGATATTTTTGCTAAAAATGCTTTTTTGATAAATTAAATATCAAATATACAAATTGTTACAAAATTAAAGTAATCAAATTCTAACAAACTAGTAAATATCTCCATTACTACTGGGTTTCAGAACAAACACCCCAACTAAAATTGTGTCCAATGAGGTCCACTATCAAAACCAGGTGGGTAAGGGATGCAATTGAGAAATTTTGCCAATTTTCGCTATTTTCAACTCAACCTCAAAGGACTACTATTTGTGTTAGAGACTTCAATTCTTTTTCTAAAATTACCTAATATTGTATGGTATTCAGATGTGCATTCAAATAAACAGTTATATCATCAAGAGTTTTTTTGTTGGCCTTCAAATGAAAGAAAGTCTTAATTTCAAGCATAAGTAAAATTACGTCACACTTTGACCTCTGGTGACCTTGACTTTCATCTGATGACCTTGAACTTGTTTTCATGTTGTAGATAACTAAACTAGCTTCAATTTAAGCACCAACACAAAACCATAGGTTAATTGTGTGCAATGTTGTGTTAATTTTAATTTCCTGTACCCCTAACTTTTGGAGCAATTTTGCATCAGAGCATTTCTAACAAACTAGTGAATATCTCCATTACTGCCGGGTTTCAGAACAAACACCATCACTAAAAATGTGTCCAAGGTGGTCCACTATCTAAATCAGGTGGGTAATTTTGTGGACATAAAATGGATGCAAATACCCCTTGGCTCCTGGACTACAGGGGACGTACTATATTTCTTGATACGACTCATAGCAATCTTCACCCCGAATAGCGTTTTCACTTCGAGGGGAAAAGTTGCAAAAATAGAAGGGGAGCCGTTATCAAGGTACCTTTCCTCCGTTACTACCTTGAGTATCTAGATGGCGTCATCGTGGCCGCCATGTTTATTCCTTTAAGCGTAGCGCTACTAGCTCGGTGATTTTCCTATTCGCTCTCGTGTTTTCGCTTATCTCATTGGATTTATCATGCAATCTCCAGCCTCTTCTGCCTCTGGAAAGTTGAGTATTTGATCTTTACATTGTATGAATTTTAGCTCTTGTCTCACAGTGAAATTAGGTTGAATTAAGTGAAGAGCTGTTGCCTGAACCGGAGGCATCATGGGCAATGTCGTTCGTAATGCATGAGTTAGTTAGTTAGCCAGAACGACTTTCCCGGTATAAATAGCATGAATAACTATAGCTATTCAGTGTTCATTGCTAGGAGTTAATTATATTAGGCCGATTGTATTCATGATATTCTCGGCGATTTAGGTAACCGAACCTTGCTTACGCTAGGCTTCCTAGCCTAGGTGTTTTAGTTTACTTTCATGCATGATACAATAGACATTCCTAGTGTTATTGAATTTAAATGAAGCTATTCAGGTAATTTATACATGTGGCTTTAGTATACTTTCATACATGTTCCCCGGTTACCCTCGTGTATCGTTTTATCAATTCAGGCAGAGATTGATATCTCCTAGAATTATTATATAAACCAATACTTGTCTCCAGTGGAGATTTAAGGGTATTCCCTCATTCCCTCTGAGTGTAGCCTTTGGCTATAACCCTAGTTGGTTGTACCTCAAGTTGTCATTCAGGCAGGACTAGGCTAGGGTTTTCTGTCCCTTCCCTTAACCGCAGATAGCAGGTTTTGGGTTTCGGTCAGAACCTGAGAGTATATAGTCTTGTGCCGGCAGCTGGCCGGCAGGGTGAATAGTGATTCCCCTGTCGGACTACGCTGCCGGCATAGGAGGCTAGACCTCCCTAGACTGAAGGGGTTATATGATATTGCCACCTTTTCCCTGCGGTCTAGTAGACTAGTCCTGTACTCGCAGATCCTATGTTGAAGAATAGACATTCTTCTGCCGCCTAGGATAGCGCCGGCACTGGAACTCTGTTTCTCTCTTGTTAAGAGGAGGGGGCAAGCTTGCTACTGGCCCCTTAACTGTATTGGCTGACTCTAAGCTGGAGAATAGATATTCTCCTGCCGCCTAGGATGGCGCCGATACCGAAACAGAGTTTCTTAAAGGCGTGGATGGACTGGCAACCTTGTCGGCTTCTTCCACAGCTCATACAGGACCCTTCCCCACCCCACCGTCTGTCCTTTAGTGCTGGCCTAGCCATTGCAAACTTTTGACCGTTGTCCTACAATCTCACCGCTTGCCGGCAGGTTGTGTGGCCGGCCGGGGCTTCTCCTTGTAGTAGCTTAGTCACTCAGCTTTCCCTTATGGACACAAGGCTCCGGGAAAGCTGTGCCGGCTGGGCCGGCTGCCGGCAGGAGATCCCTTTACTGTAGAGTGTTCTTCAGTCCTCTTTTGGACTGACATTCACAGACCTGTGGCCGGCAGAGACCAGCAATGGTTTGTGGGTGGGTGGTCGCCTGAATGATATATTCTCCCCTTCCATTTGAACCCTCATTCTGGAGGAAGGTAGTAAGACTGAGCTCTTACATCACCCTTCACTTTTTGCTTTCTCTCTCTCCATTGGCTAGTGTCGCCGGGTACTAACCTAGCCGGCAGCTGCCGGCCACATAAATGCTGCCGGCCACTACCCTAGCCGGCAAGGTGCCGGCTGGTCTACTGCGCTGGCAGCCGGTGACCCACCGGCATCCGGTAAGCCCCTGGTAGCCGGCAGGCCGCTGGGAACCAGCGAGCTCCCGGCACAACTGACTTTCCGGCTACCCGCCGGCAGCCGCCGAGCTGCCAGCCACCACCCCATGTGCCCCAGGTTCTAGCCTTGCCAGCAACATACCGGCTAGACCTACAGTATATGACTATACAGTGACCAGTATATTTGCAGTATAGATCATGGTGCAAACAGAAAGCTATAGTATAAAGTATACAGTAGTAAATTTTCCAACATACCCTTTGTGTCCATGCACAGTCTATTGTTGAGACCATACTATATAAAAAAAAGGAAGATTTCTTTCCATATACTGATAGATGATCAGTTACAAATGACCATCATTATTAAACCTTTGGGAAGTCAGTGTTAATTTACACTTATCTATCCTTACAGGGTAGAACTCTTCCATTGGGCTTCCTGAATAGGATTACCCTAGGCTTTAATTTTGAGGGAGGTCACAGCAATTGGCTGGACAGGAAACATATGTATGTGTCTTTCCTAATTCTTTTCTACCTTGTCTATCATAAGCTATATGCAATAAAAATGCAAAAAATATTAATAATAATATTTAGATAGTTTATCAGGTGAGATGAACTACCATATACTCATTTAGTTTTCCTCTCTTTACAGGAGAGCCACCCTAAATTTGTGCGAGTCGTCTGCAACGTTAGGAGCAGGGACTTCTGTGGCCATGAGGAGTGTAGGGTGCACTCCCTCTGTTCCATCACCAAGGGAACTCAAGTATGGGGACCCCCAGGTATGTAATGTATTCAAAGCCTTGGTTACTGAGGCCTTTGATGACCCCAAGATAACGGAGTCAAGGGATGCAGCACGGAGTAAGCTGCTCAGATGGGTTCGTGGCTTCCAGAAGAATGCCACGGGGCCTTACCTTCCGAATGAACGGATGTGGGCCTATCTGTTCCCTAAGGCAACTGCAGAGGCCGTCATACCACAGCCTCAACCTGATATCCCTTGCGTCCAGATTTCCGTGGACACGGATGTTTTGGACGCGATGAAGGACATCCATCTAGATGAGAGGATATCAGAGGTGTCGGAAGACGCCGAGAAGGACCTTCTTGCGGAGGGTCAAGAAGAGGAGTCTACCTTCGCTCCTGAGACTGAAGAGGATGACGTCGAATCGGAGTCTGTTTCGTAGGTTCCAGCCCCAGAACCAGTACCCTTTGCGTCTTCTGCTCCTCCATCTGATGAAATGGGAAAAGCCCTGGCTAGTCTCATGAGGATGATGGAGAGTCTCCGTAAGCAAAATGAAGAAAGCGAAGCTGCATTGAGGAAGGAGATACACCATCTCGCAGCATCCCGTGGGTCTCACAAGAGACTCGATGTGAAGGATCTTCCTTCATGTTCTGAAGTAAACCCTTGGAGACGTGCAGAGTACATGCCAATTACAAACAGGAAGATCTTTATTTCAGAGAAGCTGGGAGCCATCCTTATTGAGGATGTCGACTTTTGGCCCAGCTTTGAGTCTTACCCAGACTGCTTCGTCCATCTCAAAGCGGAACCTGTGTCCAAGGAGGAGACAGAGCCGAAAGAGGTCATAGCTCTTGACCATGGGAAAGCTCAAGCTTTGATGGCTAGCAGTCTGAAAGACAGGGGCTTCACTAAATCTAAAGTGCCAGCCCTGAGTAAGAAACGCCCTTCTTTTCTTGCCCCAGCTGAACTGGCCTTTCCCTTTGCGGAAAAAGGGTTCAAGGCAGTTATGAAGGCGGTAGAAGCTGGGAAAGCTTGTCCTACACTTGAGGAGTGTAGACCTTTATCCCTAGCTCTGCCTACGGACGACAAAGACTGGAAGGAAATACATCTTACCTTTTCAGTTGGGAAGTTTGAGGCGGATATTGCTGGACGCCAGTTCAGCGAAAACCTCCCTATATTGTCAGACTTTCTCTTGCGTAGGGAGCAAGAGACAAAGGAAAGGCTTGCCGCATCTCTGTCCCTCCAAATTACCTTGGAGGCAATGGCAAGTGATCATAGATCTCCAGATATGTTAATGGTCAGGGCCAAATCACTTTTGGCAACGATGGTCAAGGACCTACATGGCTTTGTTAAGGCCAGAAGAGCATGTAGGGAGTTCGTGTTTGCTTCGGCTGCGGTGAAGCACGAACCCAGGAAGCTGATATCTTCCAATATCTGGGAAAAGGACCTCTTTCCAAGTGAAGTGGTCAAGGATATAGTCGACAAGGCTGCCACAGAGAACAGGAATCTTCTCCAAAAGTGGGGCATCTCGGCTAAGAGGAAGTCTTCCCCGGATGAGGGTCCCCAACCGAAGAGGAAGGCAAAGACACCGAGGTTGCCCTCTCACCCTGTCAGACAACAACAGCAACTTCCAATGACCGCGGTGCCCCAGATGGTGGCACAACCCCAACCCACCTACCAGATGGTACCCCAGCAGATGGTGACCCAGTCACCAGCCTTTACTCCCGCCTATGAGAGGCAAACCACTACCTTTTGCCCTAAAGGTAGAGGGTCAAATAGAGGCTCCTGTAGACGCCCCTAAAGAGGAAGAGGGGGTAGGGGAGGGCGCAGTCAAGGAGGCAAGTCCTCCGGACAACCGAAGCAATGAGATGCTTCCGGTAGGAGGAAGACTCCATACATTTCGGGATCGTTGGACCTTCAATCCCTGGGCCCACAGCCTAATCAAGAATGGACTAGGTTGGAGCTGGAGGACAGCTCCACCATCATTTCCTCAATTCTTCCAACACTCCACCCCCGTTCTGGAGGAATATACCCGAGAACTTTTGAGCAAACGGGTGATAAGGAGGGAAAAGCCCATCAAATTCCAAGGAAGGCTGTTTTGTGTTCCCAAGAAGGACTCAGACAAAACAGAGTCATTCTGTATTTGTCGCCACTCAACAACTTCATAAAAAACTACAAGTTCAGGATGTTAATCCTTCAACACATAAGGACCCTGCTGCCAAAACGGGAGTACACGGTCTCAATAGACATGGCAGATGCCTATTGCCATATTCCAATCAATTGCCCACTCTCCTCCTACCTAGGATTCAGGCTACAAAAGAAGAAATACGTTTTCAGAGCCATGCCCTTCGGATTAAACATAGGCCCAAGGATCTTAACCCTGGATAGGTACGGTGGGTCGTTTGCGACCCCGAGCGTAAAAAAAAAACAGGTTTTTCTCACGTGACTCACCCCTTCGACTGAATTTGTGGGTGATCGACCTGCAGGAGGTGTCTCCCCTACACGCTCTAGTAGTGTCCAGATGTGCATTGCTGTAGCTGTACTCCTTCCCCGATTTCTGAGACGCGTCGGGGTCGTTCGCGTCCGAGTTTACCCTTCTGAGGTAGTTTGCATAATTATCAAAGTTATTACGTATTATGAAATTGTCGTAGAATGGTGCAACTTGTATAGGTTATCAGTTGTGGAAAGTCTTGGTGGATTGTTTGGCTACCATGTGCATGTTTTTTTTTTTAGTTAAAATGTCGTTCATCACCACGAGGACCATTTTACCGCGAGTGCCCCTTTTTCATTTTTTTTCATTTTTTTGCCAAGTCATTTTTCCGTAAGATATTGCCAAATAGTGTCGTAAAACTTTTGCGTGTTTAGTGTTGGAAAGTGTGTCTAGATGATCTGGCTACCCATGCATGACTTTGTTTTTGTCAGATACGACGTAGTTATTGGTATATTGGGTATTTAACTGCGGTTACCAATTTCTGTTTTTTTTCAATATTTGTAAAAATTACTACGTAGTAAGGAATTGCCGTATATTATTCATTTTTTTTTCATGTTTATGTGTTAGAAAGTGTGCCTTGATGGTTGGGCTAACACGTGCATGTCTTTTTTTTTATCTGAGATGTCGTATATTAGAATGTCGGGCATTTTACCGCGAGTGTCCCTTTTTAATTTTTTTTAATTTTCTTGCCAAGTCATTTTTCCATAAGATATTGCGAAATAGTGTCGTAAAACTTTTGCTTTTTTAATGTTGGAAAGTGTGTCTAGATGATCTGGCTACCCATGCGTGATTTTGTTTTTGTCAGATACGACGTAGTTATTGGTATATTGGGTATTTAACTGCGGTTGCCAATTTCTGTTTTTTTTTCAATATTTGTAAAAATTTACTACGTAGTAAGGAATTGCCGTATATTATTGATTTTTTTTTCATGTTTATGTGTTAGAAAGTGTGCCTTGATGGTTGGGCTAACACGTGCATGTCTTTTTTTTTTATCTGAGATGCCGTATATTAGAATGTTGGGCATTTTTCCGCGAGTGCCCCTTTTTATTTGTTTTGCATTTTTTTGCTTAGTCATGTTACCGTAAGGAATTGGCAAGTAGTGTCGCAAAACTTATATTTTTATAGTGTTGGAAAGTGTTTCTAGATGATCTGGCTACCCATGCCTATTTTTTTTTTAGCCAGATATGGCGTATATATAAGTATGTGTTCGATTTTCCTGTGATTGCCATTTTTTCGTTTTTTCCCATTTCTTTCAAAATTACTACGTACTAAGGAACTATCACAGAGTAATATTTCATTTATATGTTTATTTGTCGGAAAATATGCCTTGATGGTTTGCCTAGCACGTGGCTGAAATTTTTTTTTTCTGAAATGCCGTATATTAGAATGGCCATTTTTCCACGAGTGCCCCTTTTTATTTGTTTTGCATTTTTTTGCTTAGTCATGTTACCGTAAGGAATTGGCAAGTAGTGTCGCAAAACTTATATTTTTATAGTGTTGGAAAGTGTTTCTAGATGATCTGGCTACCCATGCCTATCTTTTTTTTAGCCAGATATGGCGTATATATAGGTATGTGTTCGATTTTCCGGTGATTGCCATTTTTTCGTTTTTTCCCAATTCTTTCAAAATTACTACGTACTAAGGAACTATCACAGAGTAATGATTCCTCTAGATGTTTATTTGTCGGAAAATTTTGTTTACTTTTTTTTTGATTGAATATCATCAAATTTTTTTAGCTAAAATATTGTTTTACATTTTTTTTTCGATTTTATTTCCCTTCAAAAAAAATTTTTTGGGTCAGAATTTTAATTTTATAGTCGTAAAATAATCGACAATTATCCAGCAACCCACCATACAATTTTTATGCATATCCAATAATAATTAGATTAGTAAATAACACCTTGAAATTGACATACCCTTCCTACATTTCAAGTGGCAGATTAGGGAGTCTGAGTCAGTGTGGTTGGCGGCCATTTTGTGGACATATCCGAAGCGTAAGCTGCCCTATCTATATATATTCTTGTTCCCTATAGAATTTGTGATATTTTGGTATATTTTTACCTGCATAAATATCATATTATATATTAAATATATGTATTTTTTTACGAAATTTCCAAGTACTCAAAAAATTACCTTTAGATATGGCCCCTGATATAAATGTAATTTACAAAATAATGAAGATTTTTTTTACATATTTCTATTTTAGGATAACATATGTTTATTCCCTAAAAAAATTAGCCACTTCCTATTTCATTTGAGTACCCAAAAAAATTCATGAAATTTGGACAATTTTTTTTGGCCAAAAAAAGTTACCCTTTTTTTCTCATTTCAGATCTTCACCTCCATGGGTCTGACTTCATCCAAAATACATCAAGATGTGTCCTAAACATTCAAGAATCAATTCCTAAAAGGATTTGTGTATATATGTATAAACTTTTTTTTTATGAATTTTTATGTCAGGTCTTTTTTTTTTCTACTTAATTTTTTAAAATATTTATAATAAATAGTTTTTCTGCAGATGAGTAGCATTTATCTTTACAGTTGTTTTAAGCATTCATTGAAGTTTTTTTTGGCAAAAGAAAAAAGGAGGTTACTGCAAAAACTGATTTTTCAAGAATTTTTTTTGGCGTCGGGGTCGTTCGCGTCCGATTATACCCTTAAAGGGGTGTCCGAGGACCGTACCTATCCAGGGTTAACAAAGCTGTAGATACAGTCGTTCAACAACTATGCCTAGAAGGTGTCCAGGTGGTACCCTACTTGGACGATTGGCTGGAGCGGGCAGCATCAGAGACGGAATGCATGCAAGCATCCATGAAAGTGATTCAGTTCCAGGAACATCTGGGATTCAAGATCAACGTCAAAAAGTCTCGACTATCTCCTGCTCAGGAGTTTCAATGGCTTGGAATACATTGGAACTTAAAGTCACACCGTCTCTCCATTCCACCAAAGAAGAGAGATAGCAGGATCTGTCAAGAGACTACTGAAATCCGACAGGATATCATGATGCCAACATGAGAGAGTGCTGGGCTCCGTTCAATTTGCATCAGTGACAGACCCGGTGATAAGAGCACAGCTCAAGGATGCATCAGGAGTCTGGAGAAGATACGCTTCAAACGCTCGTAGAGATCTAAGGAGACCGATACCGACTCGACTACGATCACTTCTCAAGCCATGGTCGAAGGCCAAGAACCTGAAGAGGTCTGTGCCTTTGCAACCACCTCTACCTTCAGTCATTATCCACACGGACGCATCAAAGGAAGGATGGGGAGGTCACACTCTCCAACGGAAAGTCCAAGGGACTTGATCCTCTCTATTTAAGACCTTCCACATCAATATTTTGGAAGTCATGGCAGTCTTTCTCATGCTGAAGAAATTGTCCCCTCGCCATTCAGTCCACATAAGACTGATTCTGGACAGCGAGGTGATAGTGAGATGTTTGAATCGTCAAGGTTCGAAATCACTCCAAATCAACCAAGTGATGTTGGCTATCTTCCGCTTGGCAGAAAAGAATAGATGGCACTTATCAGCAGTTCACCTTCAAGGGTTCCGCAATGTGACTGCGGACGCTCTATCCAGGCTCACGCCAATAAAGTCAGAATGGTCCCTAGACGCAGGATCATTCTCCTTCATCTTACATTAAGTCCCAGAACTGGAGATCGACCTCTTTGCGTCGAGCGACAACAAGAAGCTACCTCATTGTGTGGCCCCATAAGAAGACCCTCTAGAGGAAGCAGTGGACGCCATGTCCCTCGACTGGAACAGATGGACCTGCATTTAGCTGTTCCCTCCAACCAACCTTCTGTTGAAGGTCCTCAACAATCTGAGATTCTTTCAGGGAACGGCAGCTCTAGTGGCTCCCAAGTGGCCAAAGAGCAATTGGTTATCTCTAGTATTGGAATTGAAACTGAGGCTGATCCCTCTGCCGGACCCAGTTCTGACTCAACAAGTACAGAAGTCGACTGTCTTCGCTTCATCACAGAAAACCCAAAACCTTCATCTCATGATTTTTTCTCCTTAGCAGTTAAGAAAAGGGTTGGGATCTCGAGAGACAGTATAGACTTCTTAAAAGAATATAAGTCTAAATCTACCAGAAGGCAATATGAGTCCTCTTGGAAGAAGTGGGTTACTTTTGTCAAGGCAAGAAGACGAAAAGAGATCTAAACAGATTTCTGTTTATCCTTCTTTATTCACCTTCATGGACAAGGTTTAGCAGCCAACACGAAAACAATGTGTAAATCAGCCTTGACTAGACCTCTGCTTTACGCCTTTCAAGTAGACTTATCCAATGAAATCTTTAATAAGATCGCTAAGGCCTGTGCTAGACACAGGCCTGCAGCACCTCCAAAGCCCCTCTCATGGTCCTTGGATAAGGTCCTACACTTTGCCTCAACAGTGAACAATGAGGATTGTTCTCTGAAAGACCTGACCCAAAAAGTTATATTCTTGTTTGCTCTAGCCTCGGGGACCAGAGTTAGTGAAATAGTGGCCCTTTCTCGAGATGAGGGCCATATTCAGTTCACAGAAGCCAGTGAACTGAATCTCTTCCCTGACCCAACGTTTCTCGTCAAGAACAAGCTACCAACCAAAAGGTGGGGTCCCTGGAGAATCTGTCTCGCTGTGTCCAGTAGAGTGTCTAAAGGTCTATCTACGTAGAACTTCAGACTTCAGGGGAGTACAGCTCTTTAAAGGAGGAACCTCGGGCTCAAACTTATCCCTAAAGCAACTAAGGGTGAAGATCACCTATTTCATTCTCAAATGCGGATCCTGACAGTACACCCGCTGGTCATGATCCCAGAAAAATTGCTTCGTCATTGAACTTTTTCCAATACATGGATTTTGAGCGTATTCACTCGTATACTGGATGGAAGTCATCCAGGGTATTCCTTAAACACTATGTGAAGCAAGTGCAAGAGCAGAAAAGGTATGTGGTGGCAGCAGATAGTGTGCTAAAACCTGTCGCTTAGTGCTGCGAGGAACAGTGAATTGATTGGGACTGTTAAGAATCGGGTGAAGGTGTTGACACCTCACAGTGCAACACCTATAGTTAAGGGTCACCAAGGTGGCACTATGGACTGTTCCAGTTATTAAAGGTGAAGAAACATAGGGATAACACTTGTGCCATGTGTTTTTTACACAGTGTGAAAGAACA
>NC_090725.1:196883133-196888133 GCF_036898095.1 Palaemon carinicauda
ATAGTGAACGCAAGAATAGGTGCAATGGTAAAGAGCAATTACAAGAAAAGGTGCACTGGTGAAGAGCTAATACAAAAAAATGTGCAATGGTGCAGAGCAAATAAAAGTAGAGATGCATTGAGATGAGGAAATACAAGTAGAGGTGCACTGGTGAAGAGCGAATACAAAAAACAGTTTATTGGTGAGAAGCGAATACAAGAAAAGGTGCACAGGTGAAGAGCAAACACAAGAAAAGGTTCACTGGTGAATAGTGGATACAAGAAAAGGTGCACAGGTGAAGAGTGAATACAAGAAAAGGTGCACTGGTGAAGAGTTAATGTAAGAAAAGGTGCACTGGTGAAGAGTGAATACAAGAAAACGTGCACAAGTGAAGTCTGTGGATAGTCATCAAAGGCTATATGTATGCGTTTGGCTGATGTTGTTAAACTCTGGGTAAGAATACTTCTGGCTAGTCCTCTGTATGTGGAGGACAAATTTGGTGGCAAGGTATATAAGAGAAAATATCTATTTATGATGTAAGCACTGACCTGCTTTGGCTGCTGTTTAAGACTTTTCAATTTACTCTCAATATATTAGAGAGCATACACTTATTGGTCTTTGCCATTACTTCTTCAAATCTGGTCAAGGACAGAGGTATTGGGATCAATGTGTACTGGAGAATATGCTGCATGCCAAGTCTCTTCTTGGTAGACAGTACAAGGACACATCTCATCAGATCACGTGATCCTTTAATTACTGCAACTATCCTGTTATTTGTCCGACAATTGCTTGCACAGCCTTCTACAAAGGTTTCCAGCTTTTCCTTCTTTACTGGACTTTCACTCAAGCAAGCCTGGATGAATTCCTTGAGTCTGACTTTTCCTTTGGTTTGTACATAGAGGAGGCTTTCAGGGATTTCATCATTGGAACCTTTTCTTGTGGAAATAGTGTACAATACCTCTGAAGTTTCCTGTGTTTCAAATAGATTGTTTGTATCTTAGATTTATTTGATTATTTCCTGAAGATCATCATTGTCACGTTGAATTTGTCTTGGCCTAAGTTCTCTAGTGACATCTCCTTTGCTAATCAATCCTGTGATCTCTTGCTGCTGACTAATGAACGATGCAATGGTAGCCTTTGTTAGCATCCATCTAATGTGAGCAGAGTCGTCATTAGTGAAAGAGGTTATTCCTGTCAGTCTAAATGTGGCTTCGGGGTTGATAGTTTATTCCAGTTGTAAATTTATAGGAACTCTGCTGAAATAATTTTTTGTTCATCGCACTGTGAATACACCCTGATTAAGAATCTCTCTAAGGCCAGGATGAGTCGCATCAATGTTCAATAACACCAATTGGTATTTTGTTTACCACCGGGAATAGTTGATGTGGCCTGTGGGAAATAACAGGTCAATAATCAGTGTCAGAGTAAAGAAAAAGAGCTCGGTGTTACTTTTCCGTATATCTTTTTCAAGTTGGTGAAACATTTTCATGTACTCCACATACATCATCCAGAACTTTGCAGTGTATCCATTAGCTCCTGATACAGTTGCCTTGGTGAATTCAGCATACTCTTTCGAACATTTCTCAATATGATCTGCATTGATCACCAGCTCAATCCCCTGCTCTCCAGTATTGGTATTTCCTTTCAAGGTAGATATCAGGGTATGAAGCTCTTCTCTGTAATCACATGTCTCTAAAAAGGCCATGACATGCAGGCTTTCGAGGGAAAAGCAAAGTAGAGGTTAGAGCCTCTTGCATTAGTTGAAGGGTTTCCTGTGAGGAAAGAACCCCAGTCTCTATTAGCATGTCAGGTCCTCTTGATTCTGGTAGGAGTTTTCCTTAAGTTTTAAAATTACCCCATAAACTCACAAAAGATCTCAATATGATAGTATGTTATCAAAATTTAAACTTAATTACAAAATATTACAAAATTTGTGATCTATTAGTCAACCAAAGGCGATAATATAAACGTCAGTTTCGACCCTTCTTAACTGGCTAACTTCCATACAAAGCAAAGTTGCCACTATGCTGGTATTATGCAACTCTAATCTTTATAATCAGGAGCCCCTGAAAAGAAAAGTACAATTATTACTATCATTAAAAAATTTTATCGCTTATATATTCAGTGAAACAACAGTAATGACAAGATAGATATAAAAGTTCACGATAGAGTGTTGTGGCACGTGGATGAGATAACATAAGTGAATATATAGGCCTAAAGAAAGTGAATATAGGCCTTTTCAATATGCCAATAATAACACCCTCTTTATGCTGTTCTTCAATGGGTTTTGCACCAACTTCGACTCTTAAGAACAACTGATCCTTTATCAGGAAGGTCTACAGGATATTTCTACAAAGTTTCATTAATGTACGTAAGACGTGTTTTAGATGTGCAAAAATAGAGCCCTTCTTAGGTCTTTCTTAGATGGGTTTTGCCCAAGCTTCGACTCTTAAGAACTGCCGATCCTTTATCAGGAAGGTCTTAAGGATATATCTACAAAGTTTCATTAATGTATGTAAGACGTGTTTTAAATGTGCAAAAACATAGCGCCCTCTTTAGGCCGTTCTTAAATGGGTTTTGCACCATATTTGACACTAAGAATTACTGATCCTTCACCAGGAAGCTCTAAGGTATATTTCCACATAATTTCATTGATGTACTCAAACTGTGATCTAAATATGAATGATTAAGCCCTTCTTAAAGGCGTATTGCACCAATTGCACCATTTAAGAATGGCACTTCTGTAATCACAGTGCCAAAAAGAAACTTTTATCACAGGTTTGATTGATATACTCCAAAATGCAATTTAAACCTGATTTGGGGGCCAGTTCAAGGTGCGCCCCCTACTCAACTCACCAACGGCATAACTTTAGAATGACCATTCGGGGATCCCCATCACGCTTGCTAATGACTTCAGCTATCAAACCGTTTATACTTGAGATGTAATATAAATCTCTGTGAGCTCCCAGACTATGAGGTTAGAGACTTTGATCCGATCACTCACAGCAAACTAACCTACTGTAGTGTTGATGGCCATGACTAGTACAGCTCTGCTAATCATGGCAACACACAAACTCTTCCACCACGTAGAGCTATCCTAGTGCTATTCCCATAATTATTCTTTGTATAGCGCTCATGTTGTAACTAGCTAATGTTCCAAGACTTTAGTAAGACCAAATTTCTGATGTATTAATTGATACTAATTGGACCATCTGATTCAATACTTTTCTTTTTATAGAAAGTGGCATTATTATTATTATTATTATTATTATTATTATTATTATTATTAGGTAAACTAGAACCCTATTTGGGAAAGCAGAAATCTATAAGGCCTAGGGCTTCAACAAAGAAAAATAGCCCAGTGATGAAAGGAGATGAGAAAAGTAAACTTTATGAAAAGCAATAAAGAATTTAAATAAAGTAACAGCATAAAAAAAATCTTTCATATATAAGCAATAAAAAGAGACCTATGTCAGCCTGTTCAACATAGAACATTTGCTGTAAGTTTGAACTTTTGAGGTTCAACAGATTTTACTACCTGACTAGGAAGATCATTCCACAGCTTGGTCATAGCTGGAATAAAAGTTCTAAAATACTGTCTAGTATTGAGTCTCATGATGAAGAAGGCCTTACTATCATAATTAACCGCATTCCTTGTTTTACGAGCAAGATGTTACTGCCGAGAAGATATGAATGTAAAGGATGGCCAGAATTATGGAAAATCTTATGCAACATGCATAACAATCAATTAAAAGATGATGCCGAAGATTAATATCTTGCTCAGGAATAAGATATTAATAGACCGTATGTTCCTGTGCAAGTTCTCTTTCTATAGTTTATATATTTTATTTTTCCTTTATTCCTTTTCTCTTTGGACTATTTTCCCTGTTGGACCCCTAGGCTTATAGCATCTTGCTTTTCCAACTAGGGTTGTAGCTTAGGAAGTAATATTGATAATAATAACAAATCAAGATGAGAATCAGCAGCTGAAGACAAAGTCAGGAGAAGAATATTGGAAACAAGGGAGAATTAAAGAATAAAAACACTTCTTCAGAATAGATTGATTAGCGAATAATTTAGACTTTCTCATTAAGACGTTTTCCGTGTAATTGAAGAAAACACAAACCTAATGTGTTTCTAGAAAGTAGATTTGTTGTTGAAAAACAAACCTAAGTTTTATAAAAGTCATACAGAGTTGAACTATTGAGGAGAAACTGTTCTCAATCTAACTGCAATGATATTTTCAGTTTTGTTAGGATTCCACTCCATGACCCATAATTTGCACCATGCAATAATTTGAGCTAAATCTCTATTAAGGGATTCAACAATTCCAGATCTACATTCAGGAGATGGAATTAATGTAAAGAGAGTAGCATCACCTTCATACGCAACGATCTAGTTTTCTAGGCCAAACCACATATCATGTGTATGTAGTATGAACAGTAATGGTCAAAGAACACTACCCTGTAAAACACCAGATACTTATTATAATTTCATTTTGTTTAACAAAAAATCTGCATCCCATTCTTATTTTTTTTCAGTCTCAAGAGGTTCATCCATAACCATAATTTGTTGCCTCTGCATTTTTATTGAACGTTATCTAAGTGTTACTCATATTCATTGTTAGTCCTACATTTTTGGTTCCTGTATTAAAATCTTCTATCATCTTTTACAATTCCTTCCTTGATTCACAAAATAGAATTATGTTCTCTGCAAATCTTAAGTTTTTAAGTCCTACCCAATTAATGTTAATTCATATATTTTCCCAATTAAAATTCTTGAAAATTTCTTCTAGACACGCTGTGAATGATTTAGGAGAGATAGGGTCTACAGGATTAACTCCTTTCTCAATCAAATTTTCTCACTATATAGTTTTAGAATTGCTGCACTTCCCATAAAGATATCTTCAAGTGGTCTAACATAAGCTTCATCTATTCCATGTCCTTGCAGGGGTTCCATTACTACAGAAGATTTGTCAAAATCAAAAGCTTTTTCATTTTCTATACGCGATATTGTCCTAC
>NC_090725.1:196890633-196898626 GCF_036898095.1 Palaemon carinicauda
GAGTGCTTATACTGTAAGTACTTAATACCTTATTACATGTCGACTCCATGAACCTGATTAATCAATGAACATCCGAGAAATTATTGCCAGATCAGCATCTCATGGAATATATCTTTTTTAGAGCAGTGTTATTTATATAGATATCCACAGGAAAGGGAATTACCTTATCAGTGGATTATATGCTATAACAATAAGTATGATAGGACCTAGTGACTAGTTTTGAGAGGGTATCAGGAAAATTAAATTTCTTATTATAAGGGCTCGACTATGTTTTAAATGGATGGCCCTTATCGACATGTTAGACAATTTACTTGTTAGTAGGCGGTTAGGCAAACTCCTTAATATTTACGAATTTCTGCCAGTGAAAGATCATGTTCTCATCTTTGCTCTTGGGCATTTCCCAAAGAAATGAGATTCCTTTGATATGACTTCTGGAATAATGTACAGAAATTCGCTGCATGGATCATTTTCGATATGCATACAGGAGATGGAACGCTTACCACCAGGTGCAGGTTAGCCTGGGCACCAGCCAGGCGGTTGAGATATTACCACTAGAGTGTTATTGGGTCTTTCGTCTGGCCAAACAGGACTATATTGGTTCACCGACTTTTGAGCGCAAGACAAATAAGCGCCGACAAATGAGCGCTGAAAATTGAGCACAAGACAATTCAGCGCAGTAACATTTGAACGCCGACATTTAAACGCCATAAATTCAAAAGACGGTTATTTGATTAAAACCCATCCTCTCTCTCTCTCTCTCTCTCTCTCTCTCTCTCTCTCTCTCTCTCTCTCTCTCTCTCTCTCTCTCTCTCTCTCTCTCTCTCTCTCTCTTCTTATTTGTTGTATGGATATTAAAATCGTTGCTACAATCGTCGAAATCATTCCAATTTCGATAGGTTTTCAGCTTTATTCTGAAAAAAGGGGAAAAACTAAATGGGTTAATTCTAATCGTTATTTGTTGTGCCAAGTAAATATAAATCTTATCTAAACAGTCATAAATAACCCCCCCCCCCCGAAATGTGACCGCCTGAAATGTCATATATTCCTCTAAATACCAAAGAATATCTCAAACCTATTCATAGTACTACTTCTCTAGAGAAATATTAAAAGATATCAATCTCAAATATAAGAAAACAATAAGGGTAATTTTTCCGGAATCATATGTAGGGGAATTTTCATTAGTATGCGTGTAAACAAGATCTTGAGTTATATCAATTTCCCCCATGTTACTTGGAGCATACTATTGCAATCATTTTAATTTCAGTGGCTATACTGTCCGCCGAAGGGAATGATACTCTGGAAGAACAGGATACAAATTAAATTGGATGTATTGAATGACTTGCCTTAGTGGAGCATTTCATATAACCGCACCATTGATAAGCTACCCAATAACTTTCCAGTATCTGATATATGATCGTGATCACTGGCAGATGATCATTCATCTTCAAAAACGTGTGTCTTCCTTCCTTTGTACTTTTCAGTTACACAACGCCTTGACTCTTTGCTAATGTTATGCACTCTGTCGACTCTGAAACAGTAACTTTCGTGCAATATATTTTCTTTTCTCATAGACAATGTTATTTTCTGTATGCCATGGGGTCTCTGAAATTAAATTATTAAAAAGTTCTTGTCCTTAATTTCATTTTTTTCCTTAACAGGATTATTTCAACGATAGTGATGGAATGTTTTTTTTTTCTTTTCTTTTTTTTTCTAGGCTATAAGCTCACACAGAAAGTGTTATTCACTTTTCCTAAATTATTATTATCATTACTTGTTTAGCTACAACCCTAGTTGGAAAATAAACCAGCGAAGAAAGGAAACAAGGAAAACTAAAATATTTTACGAACAGTAACAATATTAGAATAAATATTTCCTATATAAACTATAAAAAACTTTAACAAGACAAGAAGAAGAGAAATTAGATAGAATAGTGTGCCGGAGTGTACTCTAACCCAAGATAGTGGAAAACCATGGTACAGAGGCTATGACACTACCCAAGACTAAAGAACAATGGTTTGATTCTCGGATGTCCTTCTCCTAGAAGAACTGCTTACCATAGCTAAATTGTCTCTTGTATCCTTACCAAGAGGAAAGTAGCCACTGATTTTAACGATGGTAACTAAATGATTGTAATAATCAAACAACTATTAAGAGAGAGAGAGAGAGAGAGAGAGAGAGATTAATCGACTGCACCATATTCAATATTTTTGACGCTCTAATGTCGGCTCTCAAATGTTATTGAGCTCCATTGTCTTGCGATTAATTGTCGGCACTCAACTGTCGGCGCTCATTTGTCTTGTGATCAGAAATCGGCTCACGATTATATTGGATCCCTCTCTCTGGTTACTGGTTATTTTGTCTGCCTATCTGATCTATTCCACATTTTCCTCTGTCCTCTACACCTGACAACACTAAGATTAGTAAAGTTTAACTACTGCACTACAATGGTTCAGATGCTACTTTCCTTTTGGTAAGGGTAGGAGAGACTCTTTAGCTATGGTAAACAGGTCTTCAGGAGAAGGATACTCCAAAAACAAACCCTTGTTCTCCAGTCTTGGGTACTCCCATAGCCTCTATACCATGGTCTTCCACTGTCTCGGGGCAGAGTTCTCTTGCTTGATGGTATGTACACCCACCAACAAAACCGGTGTCGCCTGGCCAGACTTGACTTGGAGAGATCATACCCGTCTTGCCCTGAAAAGTGGCCGACGCTAAACAACCGAGAAATCATTAGGATGGTTTCAATGTGAGGAGGAGGGAAATTAACGATATCAGTCAAAGAAATGCGATGATGAAAGAAATATATATGGAAAACGAAAGAACTTTTTTATTTTTTTAAGAACTGTAATCTAAAATTATTTCGAAAATAATTCGTCAAGAGATTTTATCATAACTTTTTATTTGAATTTCCTTAGAAAAAAATTTTTGAATATTTTTGGAACTGACTATTCATATTACTATTCATCACACGGGAATATCCTTCGTTTTCATTTTCCTAAGCAGTTGATCTCTCTCTCTCTCTCTCTCTCTCTCCTCTCTCTCTCTCTCTCTCTCTCTCTCTCTCTCTCTCTCTCTCTCTCTCTCTCTCCACACACATACATACACATTGCACGTAATATATGTAGGAGCTAATGATATATCGTTTCAAATAGCACCTATTGGGCACCAGTCATTAATAAATGGACTTTGTTCAAAATTTCGAAGGTATTGAGGTTTAAATTTTTGGTTGTTTATTTTACTGTTTCCTTGATTTCGATCATGAATCACGTAGCTCTGTGTGAATAGGGTCAGCTTTTGTCACTTGGCTCTGGCTCTCTCAGAGAAAATAGTATTATTTGCTATATCAATTATAATAGTTTAAGGTTGGAGATTTAAAATGCATCATCAGTTAATATAATTCATATTGTTTCAGAAGTGATTGGTGAAAATAAAATATATGAAATGACATACAATAAAAGTATTCATTGGTGCGTTATTATAGGGATGATGTTGTATATAGGATGAAGGGTATAAAATATTATGTTATTAACACATTATTCACTAAAATTATCTGATTCGGCACCAATAGCCTTAGATGTCAAGATGCCAGAAAACTCCTAATCAGTCAATCAATCAATCAAATTATCGGGGGCAATTCGCTCACTTCCAAGCGAACCTCCTTCCTGGTGACGATTGCTCAATGCTCAAAGGTCCGAGTCTAGCATTGACTTTTCGTATTACGATTTTATTTGTCGTTTCATGACCTGATGTCCCAACACCTTATAGGTATTCCCCCGAAAGCTCTTCGAGCAATCCATTACTCTCGATACCTGTTCAATCAGTCTTTTGCATATATACTTCGTTGTTTATAGTTTTGACATAATTGTAAACACTTGGAATGCCAAATCTATGAAACATTATCATCTTAGCATTTTCTTTTTCTAAAAAACTTCCACCTGAAGGATCTCAACAAAACGGTTAGACCTTTAAAACCTCGAACATGAGGGGATGGCGGGAGAAGGATATAACCAGGTGGGGGTTAAAGGTATTGGTGGAGAGATGGCAACTGGGTGATCTTTAAGGGGACCGGCCGGCTAATACCGTTTTTTTATTTATGTATGGCTTAACGATGTTTGCTTATTAACAATTTATGAAGTGATGATGATGATGATTATGGTAATACCCTTATTGATAACAATTAATTTCAATATAAATGATTCCAATTATCAATGAAAACTGCCATATATCGTTGTAACATTATTTATATCATCGTTTGAATTCTGAACGATAGTTTTGAGGGGAGGGAGTGGGTCATGGCTCACGAGGGTGACTTGGAGCATAGCCAAGAACGATGGGAAATCCAAAAGCCTCTGGTCTTGACAGCCAGGTGTTTTCCACTATTGTGTAAAATAATTCATTAGTAATAAGGATAATTTGTAATAGGAAGGTGTTAGTTTCGGTGGTTTTGTTTATCTATATTGTTTGTTTGAAATAATTGTTGTAATATATGACATTGTGCTCTATGATCAATATATAATATTCATATATATGACAGTCTTTGTAGAGATAGCTGTAGCAAACAAAGACAACTCTGTTGAGAGTATAACTCAAAGAGGCTGGATCAGTTGGTGAGTGGGAGCGTGGTGTTCCAACCCGAGATATTGCTATCAGCATTGGAGTGTCAACTCTCACAGTCCAGTGTGAATATTAAGATGTCGGGAAGAAGGAACATTGGCAAATAGACGAAGGATAGGACGACCTCGAGTAACAGCACCACAGCAAGACCAACGAATCCTGGCAGTATCCACAGCTAACCCCATGAAAGCTTCTAGCTATCACACAAGAACTTCACCTCCCGTGTACTACACAGACAACTAGACGTCGACTGAGGGAGCACTCAATCAGCTGTCATGTTCCAACTGTCCAAGAACAGCTTGATGAATGGCATCGTGACACCCGTTTGGGCTTTGTTCTGCAACATCTAGCTGAAGATTTTGAATTTTGGAAAAATGTGCTATTTAGCGATGAAACTTATTTCCCGTCAGTTGAGGCTAGAGCAAGGCATGTCTGGCGTCGCATCAGTATAAGATACGATGCAGAAAATATTCAGGAGAAAGCTAGGAGTGGGAGGGTTGGGGTAAGTTATTGGGATAAATGTCGAGTTATGGGCCAGGGGAATTAGTAAGAATTAACGGCACCTTGAACGCCAGGGAATATGTATCTATTCTTGATGAAGTAATGCTGCCAACAGTAAGAGCCATAGCAATCCCCGACGGCGAGCCCAGCATATTTGTCCAAGACAATAGCCGTATACACACAGCCCATATTGTGACCGAGTGGCTCAGGAGGCACTCAGAAATTCTGACGATGGACTGGCCTACCAAAGGCAGTGATATAAACTATTGAGAATCTGTGGGGAATAATGATGCAGGATATAAAGATGGGACCAGCACGGACATGTGATGCTATTGACCAATCGGTGAGAGAGGTATGGGAGTCTGTTCGACGCCGACCAAACATTTACGAACGGCTCTTGACCTCCATGCCTACACGCAAACGAGGTGATAGATGCCCACGGGGGCATTCATTCATTTGTAACTCTGTTATTGAGCATAATAAATATTTGCATTTACATGCACTTTAATGCATGTTATGTATTCAATTAAACTGTTTTCTTTGTTATTTATTTATTAATTTCACATGGAATATAACATTAAATATATCCAACTATATTGTTACGTATAATTTTTTTCGTTACATGTAATTTAACATGAAATAAACCAAATTATTAATCATTAATTTTTTTGCATGCAATATGGCATAAAATGTAATCAAATGAAATGATGGTCATGTTAAAAAAAAAAAAGCTGATAACTCAATTAAGTTATATATGCAAATCCTATACCAGATTAGGATATCCTATAGTATCTTTTCAGTGTAGAATAATCGATTATTACCATTGCTAATTTGTAGTCGTGATGATTTATAAAAACATCGACTACAAAACTCAGCGTGTAAAATTTATGGGCAACATATGCATGTATAGTCCAGGCTAAAGACATGGCTTGAGCTGTTTTTAAATATTAATACCAATTGCCCAATGAATCCATAACACACAAGTTTTCGGAAATTAGGTGGTCTCCGCCATTTCAAAACTAAACCAACTTGCAAGAAAAGTGTAAGATCAAAATTAGAGACTTATTTCTTCCGGTTATATATAACTGTAGATTTCTATTGCAAATTTAAAATATTATTAGAAAATTAGAATTTACCTTGGCAAAGTTGTCCAAAGTAACAAAGTTTGGTAATGAGGGATATCATACTCACTAATTAGAGTGGCAATTGTTTGAATTTTATGAATCACATAACTAACAAATAGCTTCATTCTTTACAAACTGAACCAAAAGCAACACCTAAATAGCATGACAATGGTATCAACAAAGTTGTGATTGATCTCACTCGATGTTTCCTAATCAAAGGTGCCTGCTCCCCTGTGAGGTGTGTGGTCGGTTCCTAATCGTATAAATAAAAGAAAGAAAAAAATCCTTGTTATACACAGGTTTACTTTTTTTCTGGAAAAAAGTGACAGCATTTATCTTCGAAGCATTTTTTTTCATTTACCACACATCAGGTCTACTTTATATCATAGCATTTAAGTGGTTTTTCTCTTGTATTTCAACAATTAAAGGGTGCAAGAATTTATGCTGATTTGAAAAGAGAACAAGCATTGAAAAAAGGTTAACCACCACAAATCGTTATGAGAGTTCATGAAACAGAATATAACATTGGTTTCCTTACTCCTGTTACGATTCAAGAAAAGGGAATATGACAGGGTGTTTTCAGTAAAAACAACAAACCAAATATAACCAAGCTATGATTTGATAAAAATAAAAAAAAATAAATAAAATAAAACCACGTGACCAGCGACTACACCAGAAAATCAACCAAAGTCACACGTGGTTTGGGTTTCCTTGTGTTTTTAGGTGGTCACTGAACATCTTTGGAACATGGGATCTTCACCAAAAAGAAATACAAACCCAAC
Source organism: Palaemon carinicauda (assembly GCF_036898095.1). Classification (NCBI taxonomy): domain Eukaryota; kingdom Metazoa; phylum Arthropoda; class Malacostraca; order Decapoda; family Palaemonidae; genus Palaemon; species Palaemon carinicauda. Next base: position 196,897,655 of record NC_090725.1, read on the forward strand.
ACAAGCTTGCAAAAAAGTTAGTTTTGTGTGATCCTTGGGCACTTCCAAATACTAAAAAAATATTGGTTAAAGGTAAATATATATATATATATATATATATATATATATATATATATATATATATATATATATATATATATATATATATATATATATATATATATATATATATATACAGAGAGAGAGAGAGAGAGAGAGAGAGGGAGGAGAGAGAGAGAGAGAGAGAGAGAGAGAGAGGAGAGAGGAGAGAGAGAGAGAGAGAGTGTGTGTGTGTGTTACAAGAATTTTTGATGTCTAATTGACTTTTTAGTCCATCCGCGGCGACTATTTGCTTTTTGGTAGAGCGATTTAGTTTAAGCATTTAGAGAGTTCTTATGATCTTATTTAACTTATCCATGAACTCTCTCTCTCTCTCTCTCTCTCTCTCTCTCTCTCTCTCTCCTCTCTCTCTCTCTCTGTTGAATATGAATTCAAATATATCAGTGGGATTATATTTTTTGATAATCATTCACGAAAACTATAGCATTTCTTAAAAGAATAAGAGATAAGACCTCTCAATCTCATATATATATATATATATATATATATATATATATATATATATAATATATATATATATATATGTATATTTTTTCAGTATATATATATATATATATATGTTTGTATATTTTTTCTGTATATATATATATATATATATATATATATATATATATATATATACTGCATATATATATATATATATATATATATATATATATATATATACATATATATATATATATATATGTATATTTTTTCTGTATATATATATGTACATATATATATAAAATATATATATATATATATATATATATATATATATATATATATATATATATATATATATATAGTATATATATACATATATATATATATATATATATATATATATATATATATATATATATATATACATTCTTCAATCGCATTTCT
>NC_090725.1:196899126-196914126 GCF_036898095.1 Palaemon carinicauda
TCATCCGAACACCATTTCATTTGGGCTACATCCCATGCTTTCTTGATAAGCATTGCGCACCTCAAATAACATTAATGGTAGACCAATATCCCATTCATTTTCTGTTTTGTTGCAGTACTTGGTTAACATACTCTTCAGGGTTTGATGCCGTCTCTCTAATGCACCTTGGGTGTCCAGATGATAAGCAGTAGACAGTTGTTTCACATCCAACAGTTTCATCACTTCCTGAAACAATTTTGATGTGAAATTTGTTCCTCAATCGCTCTGAACGATTTCCGGAATAAAAAAATAAGTAACTTATCGGTAATTACTTTGGCACTGATGTTCCTGACAGGTATTGTTTCTGGGTATCTGGTCACTTGACGCATTAAAGTTAGCATATATTTGTGACCTTTCATCGTGTTCGGTAACATTCCCAAAATGTCGATCAATACCATGCTTAAGGGTTTTCCTTGTACTTCAGTTGGGTGTAAGGGAGCCTTCTTAATGTACTTGTTAGATTTTCCAGCAATCTAACAAATGTGACAAGCATGGCAAAACTTGCTCACCTTCTTATGCATGCTAGGCCAGAAAAATGTTTCATTATCTTCTCAGCCGTCTTTCATATTCATATGTGTCGCGTCTCATATACTACAGCCATCAGCTGTCCTCTCACGGGTGTCGGAAACAATATCTGACAGTCTATGCCCCATTTGGCCTTCCCAGGGATATCGGCGGGTCAATGCATCCTCATAAGTAATCCCTCTTTAAGGTAAGAACATGTGTGGCGTGATGGCATGGCTCTAGCAGCGTGAGGTTACCAACTTATTAATTTGAAGAAAAGGTACTAATGTTGCCTGCGAGGCAAATCTCTCTCAGCCAACTCAGCCCACCTCCTCTTGTAACATTAAAAAAAAAGAACAATTTTTTTGGTTGAAAACCTTCCTGGAACTTACAGTCATGTGGACACATGCTGCAATCCCTAGTGTGTGTCATATAGCATACCTTTTAACAAATTTACATAAGACTTTGTAACAATACTAAATGAAATGAATAATTAATTCTTTAAAATAACGTAAATTTACATATACAGAACTGAATGAAATTACAACTAAAAGAATAACAAAAATCTTATGTAATTGACATATGTTACTTAATCCTATATGAGTGGAACTCACCTTATGAGATGGCTATACATCTCTTAAATACACAAATAAAATATTTCAATAAAATATTCTATTTCCATGAAGACAAGCTTTATAAGAGTATATATATATATATATATATATATATATATATATATATATATATATATATATATATATATATATATATATATATATATATATATATATATATCTAAGAACACCTTTAAAAGCATCTAAATACATCCTAGAGTCCATAAAACACCTATTTCCAGCCTTTAACTACATTCCGAAGCCTCTAAAGAATTTATTTTAGTATTTCTGAGCCTTTTGCAACCATTTTTTTTAATGTTTTAAAGCTTGTAAAGACCTTTTAAGTGTAAATAAACTCACAAACTATATTTGGTAACACTTCTGTGTAACTAATTACTTATGCAGCTGGTAAAATAAGTTAGCAGTAAAACTTTGTTATTTCAATCATAACAACACGTTTTTATTATAATTAAACATTTAAAAAGCAACTAAAAAATTTTCAAAACAAATAAAGCTGTCTTGGCCTTGCTGTTATCTTCTTATTCCTGGTCCTGGTCAGTGTCAAGGCCCTTCTTGAGGTCCTCCTTAAGGGTGGCCTTGAACATCCTGCTGTTTCCCTTGAGCAGCTCCTGTTATTTGAAGTTGATTGCTTTCAAGGAGGACCTTTTGAGGCGGAGGATGTTGCCCGCTGTGCTGAACATACTCTCTGCTGCTGCAGAGCTGCAGAGGGCGGTGTTTTACCGGAGGAACAGCTTGATCGAGGTCTCATGGTGGCCTTTGGGAAAGTATTCCCTCTTGACCACATGCTCCCTGATCCTCGTCCAGTTTATGGTTGAGTGCCTGATGCTTTCCTCCAGGACGTGCGGGCTGGGGCCAGTAGCAGGGCCCCCAGGACCCCCTGGTAGGTCGTCATAGCAGAAGTGCTTGTCACCTGCATCAGCAGCTTCCTCTTTGACAATGTCAGGCTTCACAAGCTCCACCATCTCCCGGATCCCCCTGTTCTTTAGGGTGGTGTAGGACGGCTCGTTGTTGTAGTTTATACAGTGCAGGGTGTGGGCCGGGTGGGTGGCTGTGGCCATCAATAGGTCGTCTTTGTCGAACAGGGGTCCGAATCTATAGATATAAATATTTAAAAAGTATTTAAAGGCTATGTGATATTTTGGACAAATTTTTATACAGCCAATTTTTTTTATGAGACAAAAAGTCAAGATTTCTCTTTTTTTTTCACTTTACCTGTTGTTAAAACCATGGTGATGGTCGTCTTACTCCAGTCGGTACTCCTACAGGTTTCCGGCGTACCTCAGTTTCAGGTTGCGGTTCTTGACAGTCTCCAGGCACGGCCTCAGGAGCATGAGGTCCGGAAGAAGGCTCCCCGTGTAGGCCATGTTGTCAAACTGCATTCTGTCGAGGCAGTTGACGACAGGGGTCATCACCTGCAGGTACTCCTTGATGACCTCGGTGTCCTTGCTGTCGAAGAGGCCTAGGCCCTGGCCAGAGAGGATCTTGTTTATAGCAGTCCTGACTTCCTGCTTGTCCAGGACGAGCTCCACGAGGCACTCCATGGTGTCGTAATAGCTATTCCACCTGGTTGCCACAGGTGTCTTTAGTGTTCTGCCTCCTGTGCCTGCATTGATCTTCCCTGTCCAGACTGACACCCTGTTCTGCAGGTTCCACGGGGCTTGGGCCTTGTACCCCGGTATCCTGAAGATCCCCGTGCACCCCTTGTTCCAGTGGGAGCCTTGACGACGTCCAGCATGGAGAGGAGGTTGATTGTGTGGGGGCTGAAACAATGTTTTTATTTTAAACATGGAGAGAATAGAAAAAAAAATAAAACTTTCCATTTGATAACTTGAATCTAACTTTGTTTGTAACACATTAAACATCTAATTCAGTTAAATAATGATTATAACATTTGAAATTTAAATTTCAAGTGATATATAAAGATTGAGATTTTATCATTTAATAAGGTAAAGATTTGATAAATAAATAACAACTTCTAAAGTTCTAAGTTAAACTTAACTTTGTATGCAGATTGCAAAAGATTAAACATCAGTTATGAAATAATTCTAACAATGACAAATTTAATATCGAGTTGAGTTATGTAAAAAAAATTTGAATCTAAAAGAATTGAAAGATATTTCATAAATATAAAATTTTTGAATATATGTCCCTGCATTTGAAATGTCCTTGGAAGCAATGTCTCGTTCCTCTCCTCGGCAGTCCTCTTGTTCAGCAGGCCAGCAATGTCCCTGATGCTGGCAGTGAACGCAATCTCCTAGCTGTTCTGGTCCTTTTCTTCTTCCTCGGTCGACTGGGGCTTGATGGTGGGGTCGCCAGCAAATTGCTCAAAGGCCGAGATGTAGTTTCAGCCATTGTCTGCTATGCACCTTGTGATCTTTTTGGCGATGTTGTTTTCCGAGAAGATCTCGTGCAGGTTCCTGGCCAACATGTTGCCAGTCTAGGACTCCTTCAGCTCCCTGCAGGCTAGTGTGGCATATTTCCTCTGTAAGTTGGTGGGGTCGATCCAATGCATGGTGGAGCCGAGGAAGGCTCTCCTGTGTGACAATCATGAATCAGCCGTGGTCGCCACATGGTCCACCTTGTTGAGGCAGGCGATCACCCCGTTCTTCTCCTGCAGCGAGTATTTGTTGATGCGGTTGGTGAGAGTCTTCCTGCACGGCACCTTTTACTCAGGCTTCAGGCTCTTTAGGAAGATCCTGACGGCCTCGCCATCAGTGTCACAGAGGGGTTTTAGGCTCTCTGCAAACCAGAACGTATAAGGGCTTCTTGGTCGCCTCCATGAGAATGAGCTGGCGGCGGGCCTTGTGGGTCTTGAGGCCGACCCTCACCTTGAACTTGTTGAGGCTCAGGGCCACCTCCAGAGACTTCACTATGCTGGGAGGCTTCTGAAAGATAAAATGTTTAAAAAATGCTCTAAATACTAAATTAGCTATATGCTGTGCGTAAATTTAGAAAAAAAAGCTGAAAGCACTTAAACTTTTCAAAAAAGCCATTAATTATAAAAATCAAAATCTTTTATCTGCCGTGCGGAAATTTAAAAAAAGGGGCCAGCATTTTAACTTTTTTGAAAAATGCATTAACGTAATCTTTAATCAATCATCTGCCATTTGGAATTTATTAAAAAGGTTTATCTGAAAGCGTTTTAGACGTTGTAAATGCATTCTGAGTAATGATCTTCCGATAATGTTAGTCTTCTGGAAGTGTTTTAGATGTTATAGATGCATTCTGAGTAATGATCTTTTAAACTCTTTTTTATGGGGGCCAGATACTATAAAGAAGTTGCGATCATTAAGTTTTTCACTTACCATCTTCTAGTGCTTCTTCACGGTCCCCCTGATCATCAGCCTGCACTTCTGGCAGTTGGCCATCCCCCTGTGCAGTTGCTTCTTGTCGCCATATTTCTGGCTCACCTTCGAGCTCTCAAGCTTGTGGAACTTGGAGCAGTCCTTGAGGCTCTGCTGGGACCTCTTGAGCTCGTCTTGGGCCGCCAGGATACTGCCTGTGCCCTGCGCAGTGTCCTTGGCGTCACAGGGGTCGACATCGGACGCCATATCGATCGTGTCGCTGATGATGGTGGCCAAGCTGACGATGCTGTCCAGGCTCATTCCGCAAGTGGGCCTAGACAGGATCCTCATCTTGCTGCTAGATTCACTGAAATAAACTTTCAAAGTTCAGAAGTCTGGAGAAAAGATTAAGACTTTAAAGGTCCACAGAAAGTATTCGAATGGTGAATTTTTTTGACTGTCAAGAATAACACAATAGAAATGCGATTATCCTAACGAACTAAACATTACTATTATCATTATTATTATTATTATTATTATTATTGTTATTATTATTATTATTACTTACTAAGCTACAACCCTAGTTGGAAAAGCCAGATGCTGTAAGCCCAGGTTTGCCAACAGGGAAATAGCCCAGTAAGGAAAGGAAACAAGGAAAAATAAAGTATTCTGAGAACAGTAATATAATCTAGATGAATATTTCCTATATAAAGTATAAAAACTTTAACAAAACAAGAAAAAGAGAAACTAGACAAAATAGTTTGCCCGAGTGTACCCTCATTTAACTGATCAGAGACAGCTCCGACTGGTTGCTGCTTCTTCCATCTCCCTCCTGGGCCTGGGACTGTGACTGTCTGCTGGGGCTTGGAAGGGGTCTGCTAATTACAAATCTCCTTATCATATAGGCGTCTACTTGTTGAACTCAAATAGGTAGAAAACCTTAAACCTAGAAAAAATTAATGATTAAAGTACCGATGTGGTGGCGAACCGCTGCAGCCGAACGCATCTGAAGAAAGCAATTCATTAAAATAAAAGACTAAAGCTGAAAAGAACAAAATTAATTGATTATCAGGTGTTCGATTTATGATAAACCAAACACAAGCTGTGTATCACTGAAACTATAAACACAGAGCACATCTTTGTTTACAAATATGGCAGTCACGTGACTGAGAAGGCTTAATTTTGCTAGTCGCCATCTTTGTTAGCATTAACTACTGCCATCTTGAAAAAATAGATTGTTCAGTTAGAAGCGTTGGTCAAGGAAACGTTTTCGGTAGACGTTTTCCTGTTTGCTTGTTAACTGAATACCCCGAAGAAAGTCATTTAAGTCATTTGGTAGATCACTTCGATATTGGCATCAGTATCAGTAGAAGATTCAGTGGCGCGGTAAATTAATTTACTGCCGCTAGTACCGAAATACTAAATTTTATTCAGTAGTCCCAGTTCTGATATATATATATATATATATATATATATATATATATATATATATATATATATATATATATCACAAGCACACGTGATTTTAATTAATGTAAATATCACCTACGAATGGCATTTAATACCGAATTCTATCTTGGGAATATATATCCACTTGGAATTCATTTTATGGTAACAGCTTCTGGCCGGGTGGGGATTCGAACCACCACCTGTACGGCTGGAAACCATGCTGGCAGGACCCTACCGACTGAGCTATCAAGAGAGAAAGAGTTTATGACAAGTCCCCCTACATATTCCTGTCGAATTCAGGAATCTGTTCATAGACTTGAAATAAACCCATCTCCACCATGATAGCTGAATCGTGAGTTTGCAACACGTGGTTATTTTAATGAACATATATCATAAGCACACGTGATTTTAATTAATGTAAATATCACCCACGAATGGCATTTAATACCGAATTCTATCTTGGGAATATATATCCACTTGGAATTCATTTTATGGTAACAGCTTCTGGCCGGGTGGGGATTCGAACCACCACCTGTATGGCTGGAAACCATGCTGGCAGGGACCCTACCGACTGAGCTATCAAGAGAGAAAAAGTTTATGACAAGTCCCCCTACATATTCCTGTCGAATTCAGGAATCTGTTCATAGACTTGAAATAAACCCATCTCCACCATGATAGCTGAATCGTGAGTTTGCAACCATGTGTTGAGAACGGGACAAATCTCGAATGCTTTGTTTTTACACATTAATAATTTTAATCACATGATTCATTGGTAGGGGGCAAAAGTTTTTTCATATTGTACAAATAAAACTCGTAGAAAAATAATTGAATCTGCTTTTATCAAATATCACAGTGCTAATGAATGTAAGACAGGGTATGTACAAACTGGACCCATTTTTTGTTAACGAGAACTGTTCTGTATCTGCTGTAATAGTTTTAAGCGGACTTTGAATACTTGTTTTCAATTTTTTCAGTTTTTTTTTTTTTGTTTACTCTGTTAAATGTTCTCTGTGTTTTTAGCATTGTACCTCGAAAATGTGTTGAAATAACACGAAAGCGCTCGGTACGCCTTCTCTTATTTTTCCTTTGGCCTTGGCTGAACATATTGTCACGCGCCATTTAGTGACTTATAAGCATATATATATATATATATATATATATATATATATATATATATATATATATATATATATATATATATATATATATATATATATATATATATATATACCAAGGCACTTCCCCAATTTTGGGCAGTAGCCGACATCAACAAAAAAAAAAAAAAAAAAAAAAAGGGGGACCTCTACTCTCTACGTTCCTCCCAGCCTAACCAGGGACTCAACCGAGTTCAGCTGGTATTGCTAGGGTGCCACAGCCCACCCTCCCCCGTTATCCACCACAGATGAAGCTTCATAATGCTGAATCCCCTACTGATGCTACCTCCGCGGTCATCTAAGGCATCGGAGGAAGCAGCAGGGCCTACCGGAACTGCGTCACAATCGCTCGCCATTCATTCCTATTTCTAGCACGCTCTCTTGCCTCTCTCACATCTATCCTCCTATCACCCAGAGCTTCCTTCACTCCATTCATCCACCCAAACCTTGGCCCTCCTCTTGTATTTCTCCCATCAACTCTTGCATTCTTCACCTTCTTTAGCAGACAGCCATTTTCCATTTTCCTCAACACATTCATATCCACTCTAGCTGCTAACTAATTTTTTACACCTGTTCTCACTCTCACCACCTCCTTCCTAACCCTATCTACTCGAGATACACCAGCCATACTCCTCAGACACTTCATCTCAAACACATTCAATTTCTGTCTCTCCATCACTTTCATTCCCCACAACTCCGATCCATACATCACAGTTGGTACAATCACTTTCTCATATAGAACTCTCTTTACATTGATGCCCAACCCTCTATTTTTTACTACTCCCTTTACTGCCCCCAACACTTTGCAACCTTCATTCACTCTCTGACGTACATCTGCTTCCACTCCACCATTTGCTGCAACAACAGACCCCAAGTACTTAAACTGATCCACCTCCTCAAGTTACTCTCCATTCAACATGACATTCAACCTTGCACCACCTTCCCTTCTCGTACATCTCATAACCTTACTCTTACCCACATTAACTCTCAACTTCCTTCTCTCACACACTCTTCGAAATTCTGTCACTAATCGGCCAAGCTTCTCTTCTGTGTCTGCAACCAGTACAGTATCATCCGCAAACAACAACTGATTTACCTCCCATTCATGGTCATTCTCGTCTACCAGTTTTAATCCTCGTCCAAGCACTCGAGCATTCACCTCTCTCACCACTCCATCAACATACAAGTTAAACAACCACGGCGACATCACACATTCCTATCTCAGCCCCACTCTCACCGGAAACCAATCACTCACTTCATTTCCTATCCTAACACATGCTTTACTATCTTTGTAGAAACTTCACTGCTTGCAACAACCTTCCACCAACTCCATATAACCTCATCACATTCCACATTGCTTCCCTATCAACTCTATCATACGCTTTCTCCAGATCCATAAACGTCACATACACATCCTTACCTTTTGCTAAATATTTCTTGCATATCTGCCTTACTGTAAAAATCTGATTCATAAAACCCCTACCTCTTCTAAAACCACCCAGTACATCTAAGATTGCATTCTCTGTTTTATCCTTGATCCCATTAAACATTACTCTACCATACACTTTTCCAACTACGCTTAACCAACTAATACCTCTTGAATTACAACACTCATGCACATCTCTCTCACCCTTATATAGTGGTACAATACATGCAAAAACTCAATCTACTAGTACCATTGACAACACAAAACACATATTAAACTATCTCACCAACCATTCAAGTACAGTCACACCCCCTTCCTTCAACATCTCAGCTCTCACACCATCCATACCAGACGCTTTTCCTTCTCTCGTTTCATCTAGTGCTCTCCTCACTTCATCTATTGTAATCTCTCTCTCATTCTCATCTCCCATCACTGGCACCTCAACACCTGCAACAGCAATTATATCTGCCTCCCTATTATCCTCAACATTCAGTAAACTTCCAAAATATTCCGCCCATCTTTTCCTTGCCTCCTCTCCTTTTAACAACCTTCCATTTCCATCTTTCACTGTCTCTTCAATTCTTGAGCCAGCTTTCCTTACTCTCTTCACTTATTTCCAAAACTTCTTCTTTTTCTCTTCATATGAATGACCCAATCCCTATATATATATATATATATATATATATATATATATATATATATATATATATATATATATATATATATATATATATATATATATATTATATATATATATAAATATTTATATATATATATGTATATATATATACATATATATATATGTATATTTATATATTTATATACATATATATATATATATATATATATATATATATATATATATATATATATATATATATATATATATATATATATATGTATATATATATATATATATATATATATATATATATATATATATATATATATATATATATATATATATATTTTCGAAGTTTGTCTAACATGAGAGTAAATAATTTATTCATGTATTTCATTTATGTATTTAAGAGATGTATAGTCAGCTCAGCAGGTGAGTTCTGCTTACGTAGGTTTAAGTAATGTATGTAAATGACTTTCATCATTTATTAATTTTATTTTCATTCAATCCAGCATATGTAAATTAACGTTATTTATAAGAATTAACTTTTTATTCCACGTTGTTTTGTTACCTAGTCTTACATAATTTTGTTTAAGTATGCATTATGACACACACGAAGTATGAGCACTATGGAATACAACATTTTTATGATTCCGCGTGATTAGAAATTGCACGAAGACTCTCGAATTTGATATACGATATTTTTTATTGTTACGAGATGTATGTGGACGGAATAGCTGGAAGAGAGTTGCCTCGCACAGAAGGTTCTTACCCCTTTGAAAAATACTATGCTGGTAACATTATACCACTACAGACCCTAGGAATGCATAAGCGGGAGAAGATACCCAGCCTATCCCTTTGAAATAGCCAACATCAGCCTACCCTCTCTCCATTCAGGTTTGTGTCCTCTCAAACGTGAAACACCATTTCTACCCAACATATATTGTGAATAGTGTTGTTAAAACCTTGGTGAAATTATGGGACTTTAATTCAAGTGTAGTGTGTTAAAATAATTACATTTCAACACAAATATTTGTATTTGGCCTTGTGAGATTCAGGTTAAACAGTGTAATCTCGTTTAGGTATGTTTTATGACACACACGTGGTATGAGCACTATGGATTATCTAATTATCATGATTCCACATGGTTATAAATTGCATGAAAATTCTCGAATTAGATTTACTATATTTTTCATTGATACAAGAGGTATATGGGTGGATTCAACTGGAAGAATGTTGCCTCGCAAGCAAGGTTCATACCCCTTTTTCAAATTACTATATAGGCATCCTTAGGCAGCTTGAGCCATCCCCTCCCATCCCGCTACAGGAATGATCTACTATAATTTTCTATACAAATTAAGTCAATATATATAGACCCTATGAATGCATTAGCGGCAGAAAAGACCCAGCCTATCTCTTTGGGAGAGCCAACGTCTGCCTGCCCTCTCTCCTCTCAATTGTGTGTCTCTCAAACGTGAAAAGCCATTTCTAACCAATATATATTGTGAATAGTGTTGTTCAAATGTTGGTGAAATTATGGGATGTTAATTCAAGTGTAGTGTGGTTAAGTAAGTACATTTCAACATAGATATTTGTATCTGGCCTTGTTAGATTTAGGTTAAACAGTGTAATCTCGTTTAGGTATGCTTTATGACACACACCAGGTATGAGCACTATGGATTACGTTAATTTTATGATTCCACGTGGTTAGAAATTGCATGAAAATTCTCGAATTAGATTTACTATATTTTTTATTGTTATGACAGGTATGTGGGCAGAGCCAGCTGAGAGTTGCTTCGCAAGCAAGGTTTGTACCCTTTTTTCAATTACTATGTTGGCAACCTTACGTCACTAGAGCCTTCCTCTCCCCCAACTACGAGAATGATCTACTAGAATTTTCTATATATATTAAGTCAATATATATAGACCCGATGAATGCATTAGTGGCAGAAGAGACCCAACCTATCCCTTTGAAAGAGCCAACGTCTGCCTGCCCTCTTTTCATGTGTGTGTCCTTTCAAACGTGAAAAGCCATTTTTACCGAAAATACATTGTGAATAGTCTTATTCAAGCGCTGGTGAGATTGTGGAATTTTAATTCAAATATAGTGTGTTAAAGTAAGTACAATTCAACATGAATATTTTTATCTGGGCTTGTGAGATTTAGGCTAAACACTGAAGTGCATTAGAATTTTTCTTAACCATTCTGTAAACTGGTGTGAAACAAAAGAAGGGAGTGCAACAATTATATATAAGTGTAAATTTCATTATTGCATGTTCATGAGAATGATGAAGTGTTAACTCTTTCCATTAATTGTCAAAATCAAATTTTTTATAATTTCATTCCAGTAAAGCGAGTGATTGTATAATTTTTGTATAGCTAATTTTTTTTTTTTTGTCTTAGTCTAAGGTTTACTTCAAGTTTAATATTTTGGAGTGATTTTTTTTTCTTTTTTTTTTGTGATAATTTTGAATTGTAACTTTTATAGAATATATTCATTTTGTGTAAAGTGAATAATATTTCGATTACTAATATTTTTTTCTTTGATTTGCTCATATTCCCTGACTTAGAACCGAAGTAAGAGGTTGGTTTTTGAGTGGTTCACATAAGTAATCACCTAGTTTTGCTTTGAGTAACGTGAGAGACCTTTGGATATTCAGCGTACATATATATTGCCGTTTGGGAGCTGCGTAATATTCTCAATGCTCGGGTATCATTTTTCAAGTGTAACAGACTTATGCGATCTAATCATACGAGTTGTTGAGCTCGGGATATATATATATATATATATATATATATATATATATATATATATATATATATATATATATATATATATATATATATATATATATATATATATATATAAATATATATATATATATATATATATATATATATATATATATATATATATATATATATATAAAGAAAAGTCATTTAAGGGAAAAGGTAAAGTAATTTTATTACAAAATTAATAGTTTCTGAACTTAAAGGGGAGTAACATAAAAATTGTTTCTTGGCTTATTATTGTTTCCTTCCATGTAAGTTTTTGAACGAGAAGAGAAACCAAAAATGTTTGTGGCGATAAATAGTAACAAACAAACATAGCACTCGTGAAAGTAGAACGTTCAATGCATCGCATACAGAAAGTTAAAAAGGGGAGATTGATCGGGGAATTTTTAAACAAGAAGTTCTTTCTGCTGCATTCATGTTAGCAAACTGCGCTAGATGGATTCTCTCCTCTGAAATGAAACTTATTGTTTTTGAATAAGTTTGGATACTGTGCATAGATGAAACATTTCTCTGTCTGTGGTTAGTCCTTGGATTCTAAAGATCTGGTTTATCTCCTGTTATTCCAGGAAGCAGATTGGTGTTAGCTAAGTACTAATTCTTTGAAAAACAAATGATGGGAATGTTATAGATACAAGTATTGGTGAGATGAAAAGGAAAGGTAAAAGGTTCAAGTATAATTGAAAACGATAATAAGAGAACTGAGATGAAAAAATTGAGAAAATAACAACACATCAAACTGAATACTAAAGTAAAAGAGCTAAGATTGAGTTTCATTGTTCGAAAATATGATAATGGCAATAACCGACACGATTATATTATTGATGACATAAGCATAAAATAAAATTGAATGCTACTTAATGTAAAGGTTGACTTCACCGACAAGAATATGATATACTTACCAATAAAATATTTATGATAATGACTTTTAAAGTAAAATTTAAAAAAGGTGAAATTTAAAACAAAGTCAAGGGATAGATTATTGTAGTAAAATAGCAACAACATTGAATTTATATATATTTCTTTTTTCATTTCGATACTAGAGCTCTGACAATATTATTTTTTATGTTACATCTTCCATCAAATCACATTCATTAATGAGATTTATCAAATTTTCTTTTTTAATATATATATATATATATATATATATATATATATATATATAGATATATATATATATATATATATATATATATATATATATATATATATATATATATATATGTATATATATCTATATCTATATCTCTCTCTCTCTCTCTCTCTCTCTCTCTCTCTCTCTCTCTCTCTCTCTCTCTCTATATATATATATATATATATATATATATATATATATATATATATATATATATATATATATATACATATATATACATACCTGGTCTTTTTCTTTCCTGTTTCCTGTGGATTTTACACTTTAATATCTGTCACGTGCAGTTTTGTGACTGATAAGTAATATATACTGTGTGTATATATATATATATATATATATATATATATATATATATATATATATATATATATATATATATATATATATATGTGTGTGTGTGTGTGTGTGTGTGTGTGTGTGTGTGTCTTTGTGTGTATATTGTATATATAATTTGTTGACTTCTGATTTCCACTCTCTCTCTCTCTCTCTCTCTCTCTCTCTCTCTCTCTCTCTCTCTCTCTCTCTCTCTCTCTCTCTCTAAAAAGTGCAAAAACTTTTTTTTTCCGTTTGGCATACACATGTACAAGGTAGGCATTGCTAGTGAAGGGTACCTACCAATGTAAAGTGCAATACTTTGCTATCAAGATAGATTCTCTAAAATTTTCTTAGTTTCTTAGCTTTATCACTTTTTTTTTTTTTAAACTCTCTTGATGTTTAGGAATAATTCTTTCCAAGTTACCTATTGTGCCTTTGCCCCTTTCTTCATTTAAGACCTTTTAGTGCTCCCCTTCTAATTATAAGGATTTTTATTTTCATCTATCACTTTTTTATCAATTTTGGATTTTTCAATTGCCTTTTCACTCTGGGTTTCCGATTGTTTCTTTTTTTTCCTATTTTTTTTTATCATGTTCTATTCTTAAAAACTTAATTATATATCTAGTTCTCCATCCTTATTATTCACTGATATTTATTTTTCCTGTGTTTAGCATCCCTATCTGATAATATTCCTACCTCTTGCTATTAGTTTTCTTCATTTCTTCTTATCTAATTTGCAGTTGAAAACCGGATTGATATTTATTTGGTATTTTCGTTATTCTTGTTGTTTAATGTGTTGTTATTCCTTCAATTTCTCCTTTCTATCTTCTAAGACCCGTTCAATATTCCAGTCTCAATATTATTTTTTCTTTCTTTTTTTAACCGATTATTAATTTTTTCAAAGTCCAGGCTACCTTTTAAATTGTATTATTATGGTTATTGTTACTGTTCCAGTTATGTGCACGTATACTCATTTCCTGTAAAAGTTTATAAGTTATTTTCTACAATTTCTTTTATAGGCATATTTCCTTAAGATGATACAACTACCTTTCTTTCCATCATTACATACTCTGCCTTGTTACCTCTACGTTGAAATTACTTCCTGATTTTTATAATTATGATAATAATATTTAGATTAGTTTTTGCCATAGCTTAAATAAAAGCGTTTATGTTCAACAATTATTATTATTATTATTATTATTATTATTATTATTATTATTATTATTATTATTATTATTATTATTATTATTATTATTATTATTAATATTATTATTATTATTATTATTATTATTATTATAAATTAAGCTACAACTTATTCTTAGAAAAGCAGTTTGGCCTCCAACAAGGAAAAAATTGCCTAGTAATGGAAGACAAAAAAAATAAATTACTAAAAAAGCAATCAACAATTTATACAAAATATTTTGGGAACAATAACAGCATTAGAATAGTTCTTTCAAACAGAGACTATAAAGAAAGACTTATGTTAGCATGGTCAACATAAAAGCAGTCGCTGCAATTGTGAACTTTTGGAGTTCCACCGTTTCCACAAAATTCCTAAACTATTTAGGAGTGTTCCCTATGCTATTAGGATTAAAATCTATTAAATGGGTTATCAAGATAGATGCT
>NC_090725.1:196936626-196941626 GCF_036898095.1 Palaemon carinicauda
CACTGCCGGCCAGCATAGGTATTGCTACCTTTGCCTGCCAGCAGTAGAAACATATCCCAAGATCTGCCGGCCACTACGAATAACGGCCGGCAGTCGGGTGCTAGTGTTTTCATCACTGCCGGCCGGCACACATTTGCGAGCCAGTGACCTACTGCCTATTAGTTAAAGGTAGCATATCCTTGAACTATACAGGGGTAAATGCCGGCCGGCACGACAGCATGCGATGTACAGTAGTTACTATATTTGTGGTGTAGTACACACTGTATTAATAAAACTACAGTACAGAGTTTGTTGTAACACTAAAGTTCTTCTAACATACTTACTGTTGTCTTGTACAACCTTTTGTTGAGACCGTACAATATATAGAAAGTGAGTTCTCTCTGTATTCATTCTATCCCGTATATTAAAACTTTATTTCAAGGTGTGAGCTACACCTTAACTTTCCGGTTAGGAAAATATATAAGGTATTCTAGAATAAGAATTAACCTTAGTTATAATATCTTGGGAGGTTAAAGCAATTGGCTGGGCAGGAAATACAAGTATTTATCTTTCCTTCTACCTTTACTGCATAAGCTACATGTATTAACAATAAGTGAAAAGCCTTCACTTGATACTCATGGATTTTCTTCTCTTTACAGGAGGACCATTCGAAGTGCAGGAGTATGTTCTGCAATGTCCGCAGCAAGAATTTCTGTGGACATGAGTTATGCAGGAGGCACGCAGCATGCGCAGCCTCCAAAGGTGATCTCCGGTATTGGGACCCTCAGCCTCAGGTATATACCATATGTTCTAACCTGATTACCGAGGCATTTGACACCCCTAAGTCGGTGGAGTCAAGGGATGTTGCTAGGGAAAAGTTGCGAACCTGGGTGAGGGGTTTTCAGAAAAACACTTCAGGCCCCTACCTTCCAAATGAGAAGATGAGGGCCTACCTTTTCCCTAAGGCAGCGGCTGATGCAGTCAACCCTCAGCCTCATGAGGAGATACCAACCATCAAGAATCCAGTTGATTCTGAAGTCTCGGCCGCCCTTCAAGACATCCAATTGGACGATAGGATGTCAGAGGTTTCGGATTATACAGAGAAGGACCTTCTAGGAGAAGGTCAGGAGGAGGAGCTGACCCATGCTCCAGAAATAGAAGAGGAAGAAATCGACGAAGTGCCGGTTACATCGGTTCCGGCCCCAGATCCTGTTCCCTGTACATCATCTGCTTTCCCAGATGATCTGAGAAGGACTCTTTCTTCTGTTGTTGAAATGATTCAACAAATACAAAAGAAGAATGATGAAAAGGAAGCTGCGATAAAACTGGAGATACGCAGACTCGCAGCATCACGTGGGCCCCAGAAGCGACTCAATGTGAAGGATCTTCCTTTGTGCTCGGACACCAATCCTTGGAGGTATGCCGAACACTTGCCAATGACAACTGGGAAGATTGTAATATCCGAGAAGTTGGGCTCAATTCCCCTGGAAGATGTAGAATTTTATCCCAACAAAGACTCTTACCCGGACGGCTATGTCCGTCTTAGGAAGGAGCCAGCCTCAAAGGAGGAAACGGAGCCTAAGGAGGTCATAGTCCTTGACCATAGTAAAGCACAGGCATTACTAGCGAGCTCGATGAAAGAGAGGGGCTTCACGAACTCAAAGGTGCCAGCCAGCTTTGAGTAAGAAGCTTCCCTCCTTTGTGGCCTCTCCAGCCAGAGCTTTTCACTTCATGGAAAAGGGATATAAGGCAGCCTTGAAGGCGGCGGAGGCAGGGAAACCATGCCCCTCCCTGGAGGAATGCAAGCCGTTATCCCTGACCTTACCCTTGGACCAAAAAGACTGAAAGGACGTTCATCTTACCTTCTCAGTCGGGAAGTTGGAAGCTGTGGAACTTCCAAAGCTTTCAGAGTTTCTCTTGCGCAGAGAACAAGAGACGAAAGAAGGACTTGCGGCATCGATGTCGTTGCAAACGACGTTAAAAATGATGGCAAGTGACCCCAAGAACCAGGACATGTTCATGGTAGTGGCCAAAACCCATCTGGCCACAGTCACGAAGGATCTCTATATCTTTATTAAAGCTAGGAGAGCCTGTAGTGAGTTCATGTTCGCCTCGGCTGCGGTGAGGCACGAACCGAGGAAACTGATCTCCTCTTGCATATGGGGTAAAGACCTCTTTCCCAACGAAGTAGTTAAAGAGGTGGTAGACAAAGCCGCCACAGAGAATAGGAACCTTCTCCAAAAGTGGGGCTTAAACCTTAAGAGAAAGTCTTCTCCGGATAAGGGTCCCCAACACAAGAAGAAGACAAAAAGGCCTAGGCTATCCTCTCGGCCGGCTAAGCCCTACCGACAGCAACAACAGCAACTTCCTGCAAACGCGGTGCCTCAGATAGTAGCACAACCTCCAACCACGTACCAGTTGGTACCTCAACAAGTGGCAACACAGTCGCCGGTTTTTAACCCAGCTTTTGAAAGGCAGACTTCTTCCTTTCTCTCAAAAGCTAGAGGAACAGCCTGAGGTTATTCTAGACGCCCTTCAAGGGGAAGGGGATTCAGGGGAGAACGCGGTCAAGGAGGCAAGGCCTCAGGTCCAAAACAGCAGAAGGGAAATGCTTCAAGTAGGAGGGAGACTACATCTATTAAGGGATCGTTGGACCTTCGATCCCTGGGCCCACAGCCTAATAAAGAATGGACTAGGTTGGAGCTGGAACAGTCCTCCACCTCCAATTCCCCAGTTCTTCCTACACTCTAACCCCGTTCTGGAAGAATATGTCCGAGAACTCTTAGAGAAAAGAGTAATACGAAAAGTAAAGTCCATGAAATTCCAAAGAAGGCTGTTTTGTGTTCCAAAGAAGGACTCAGAAAACTCAAAGTCATTCTGGACTTGTCGCCACTCAACAACTTCATAGTGAACTACAAGTTCAGGAGACTCACACTTCAACACATAAGGACCCTACTGACCAAAAGGGCATACATCATCTCCATAGACTTGTCAAACGCTTATTGGCACGTTCCAATTAATCGTCACCTCTCCTCCTACCTAGGGTTCAAGTTACAAAGAAGACTTTACGCCTTCAGAGCCATACCATTCGGGCTAAACATAGCCCCAAGGATTTTCACGGAGCTTGCGAACGCAGCGCTTGTGACCGGCCGGGAATCGAACCCTGGTCGGCAAGCTTGTATAGCTTGCACATTTAGATGTCTAAATGTGCAAAATTTATCATTAATCGAATGCCAAGTAACAAAGTACCAATTAGCTACGATGGTGATGATGGGTTGATTTCAAATCTAAGTACAAAACACCTGAATTCGACAGGTATAAGTACAGAAAAATTGTCATTGACTTTTATCTTTCTTCGTGGCCAAGTGGTTTATTCACTGTCTATACAAGCTTGCCTACCAGGGTTCAATTCCCGGCCGGTCACAAGCTCTTGTCTTTGTGTGATTTCGCCTGGGCTCTGATCCCGAGGTCTTTAAGAGAATCCAGACATTAATGTATCAAAAATTTATATGGCTTATTTGAATATAAAAAAACACTTCTAAATGTGCAAAATTTATCATTAATCGAATGCCAAGTAACAAACTACCAATTAGCTACGATGGTGAAGATGAGTTGATTTCAATTCTAAGTACAAAACACCTGAATTCGAAAGGTATAAGTACAGAAAAATTGTCATTGACTTTTATCTTCCTTCGTGGCCAAGTGGTTTAGTCACTGTCTATACAAGCTTCGATTCCCTGCCGGCCACAAGCTCTTGTCTTTGTGTGATTTCGCCTGGGGCTCTGATCCTGAGGTCGTTAAGAGAATCCAGACATTAATGTATCAAAAATTTTTATGGCTTATTTGAATATATATATATATATATATATATATATATATATATATATATATATATATATATATATATATATATATATATATATATATATAGATAGATAGATAGATAGATACGTTAACACATACAGGCATACATATACAGACACATGCATAATTATATACATAGACATATATATACGTGTACACATACAGGTATACATATACAGACACATACATAGCCTTACATTTACATCTTTTTACGCATGATTAACATGGATATATATTTATGCACATATAAACTTATTACCATAAATATATAATTACGTATATATCAGTACTTATATCTAACATAACAATATATAGTGCCAAAGTGCTTATGTATACTATATGAAATAATTGTACCCATCAGTGAATGGTAATGTAGGTCTATATATTAGTTTCACAGTAACGGTGATAATTCATAGTTCATTATGTTTTACATTAAATGGTTAAAGTTTCTTTATATAGTTTGCCAATCTCTTTACACATAAAGGCGTCGAGTTTATACATTCCATGTCCAATATTCAAATTTTTTCCAAAGGTTTCTTTTATGAAACTGGACGTTTTTATCTATAACGTGGGCAAAGAGTTGTTCAATTCTGTTTTCTAGGGCTTTACTAGTTTGACAAATAAAGAAATTTTCACTTGAATTGCATGGAATACGATATACACATCCCTTGGTAATGTCAGGAGAATTCTTTATTAAGGCTGATTTTATTGTATTGCTACTCTTAAATTCTACATTTACATTGAAAATTTTAACAGTTGAGGAATTTTTTTTAAAAGAGTGACTATAAGGCAGTACAATTAAATTTTGTGTATTGTAGTTCTTCCTGTTATCATTACCGAAAAAGGTCTTTTTTGCTGTTCTTAGTGCATCATCTAACACATTTTCAGGGTACTTCAGTTTCTTACCTATTGCTCTAATCTCATTCATTTCATCATCTATATATTCAGGGCTGCAGACTCGAAATGTTCTTAAAAACATAGAAGTAAATACAGATTTTTTAACTTTGTTGCTTTGATTTGAGTTGTAATGGACATATACTGAGATATTCGTTGGCTTTCTATATACACTAAACTTAAGACTATTGTTACACCTGCGTATACGAGAGTCCAATAAAGGTAGGGTACAATTATTCTCCAGCTCCATAATGAAATCTATT